>NC_134362.1:28617378-28727378 GCF_048569485.1 Anomaloglossus baeobatrachus
TATGTGCACTTCTGGCTCCATTCTAAAAAGGCATTAAAGTGCCCGTTCTGCCCATCAATGTGGGTCTAATCGATCAGAATCCCACTAATAAACAAGGTATCACTAGTGATGGGCGAATAGTAACTGATGGATTATTTGTAACGAATCCCAAAGTGCTATTCCGGTATTCATCACAAATAACGAACCTAATGCAAGTCAATAGGGAATCCGAGTATTATTCTTGTTTTGATGAATACTGGAATAGTATTCGGTCAGCATTATGTGAACATGAATAGTTACTGTTCATCCATTACTAGTTATCACTATTGATGGGTGGATCTGGACTGTCGAAGTCCAGATCCACGCGGTTTTAAAAGTTGCCCGGGAGCAAGGTCCGGGCCCGGGATTCCGGGTGCTTGATCCAGATCTGGCACTCGAGAAATAAAAAAAAAAAATAAATAAATAAAGGAAAAATAAAAAAAATAAGAATGAAGTGAGCGCTTCATGCTTACCAAGGCTCCATCGCAGCTGTACATTGCTCCTGCGGCCTCCCTGGGCCGCTCATCATTGCTCATACATATGCACTGCTTTCCCCGCCCACCAGCTGGCCTGGCCTTTGTGATTGGTTGCAGTCAGACGTGCCCCCAGCCTGTGACAACGTCTGCCTGCAACTAATCACAGGCGCTGTCTGAATCATGAAGCAGGCTGAGCAGAGGGGGACATGTTACGCCCTGGCCTATCAGGTCGTCACAGGTTGTTGTGCAATCTGCCCTTCTGTGCAATATCCACCTCCTCCTTGGTTATGGGTCCCCAACTTGTGGTGTTGCCAAAACCAGCTAATCAAAATCCTAGGAACACTCTGCACCACACCCACCAGACACACCAGTGGACGGCCTGAGTGGAATAGGGTCGCCCAGTTGGGGAGTTGGTAAGGAGAGGTCAGGAATGTCAGGAGTAGGTCAGTGAAGTGTTGGCGGTGAAGGAGAGAGGAGGTCAAGAGCCGGGCTCCTTGGAAGTAACTAGGTGGCAGACGGTGGTCTGGGCCTAGTAGGAGCTGGCCCCCCCGTCGCAGGGGATCGTGACAAGGGGCACGGACTGTCGAGGAGGACAGCCGGCAGCCTTGTACAATCACTGGGCAGGGGCCAGGGCACGACGGGGTACGTGGACCCTAGGTCAGGGAGTAGGTTCAGGCAACCTGACAATTCACCCGACGAGTACAGAGCCTTCAACATCCGCTCTCCACCCGCTCCAAAATCGGGGTACTAGCGCAACGAGGGGGATAGGACTTTCCACAAAACGGTCCAGGAAATCCCAAGCGTGAACCCTGAGAACAAGCTCCCACAGTTAGCCACACTGGGGAGCGGAACCCGATTAGTTTTACGCTACTGGGGCCAACTAAGAAGTAGACAAAGTGCCAGGGAAGAGGTCACAGATCATCAGGCAACACCATCGGGGACGGGACCCAAACGTGCTCCCCCTCAGCGGAAGCGGTGTCCAGAACTTTGGTTTACCAAGTTGTCTGTGTCAGCTTCATGAATTGAGTGAGTACGCAACTGACCCTGTCATCCCCCAACGGCATTCATGGCTCCATCACCGAGTCCCGGGGCATCCCCCCTACCCGTGGAGGGTTGCAACACCTGGCTGCCCCCGTCATCACCCCGGGTACTACCCAACGGCAGCGAAGGTACCATACCTTACCACACACCACGGGTGGCATCACAAACTCTAAATTCATAATCCCCTGTAAATACCCCTCCATCATTTGAGTGGCCTCACGACCCCCAGGTCTGGCTCAGAGCAGCCCGGCTGCTGACGTGGGGGCGGCACACCCCCAGACCCCAGCTTCTATTATAAACAACTCTATAACCACATGGACTTAGGAATAGAACATTTATTCTAAACCAGGCTGCATTTTGAACACATTCCCCTATCACGTGACAAACTACATGATTCCTGGAAGGAGCCCGTACATTCTAGCATCTACAGTACCTTACTTTTAGTGGACGATCTAGACACATGCAGCTCCGGAAGTGAATGCGCGACCTGGAAGCAGTTTGCTGCCATAACATGGAGCTTCAGTGAGTACACCGCGTGCTCCTATCCCACTATCCCTTCCAGTCCGCTCAGCTCTAGTTATCACCTTTTTGTAACCCTTTGTAACCCTTTTAACTTTATTTTTTATGATTTGTCCTTCAGCAAAGTCAGAAAAAAACAAAACCAAAAACAAAAGACTTGATTTTTTTTTTTTACATACTTACAATGTGGAGTGTGGTTGTTTAGTAGCAAAACACAGAAAGGTCACTAAGGGAAAAAACAAAGAAACAAGACAAGTCTTTCATTTGCACTTTAGATAGGAAAAGTCTGTGAAAAAATTCCAAAAGTCAAATTTCGGTGAATCATACAGAGATCTCAGGGTCACAAAGCTACGAAAATGTTCATCTTCACTTACGTCATCTGTGTATTCACGATTTCTCCCAGTCTATTGTATAAAGAAAGGGAAGTAGTTAGTGTTAGTGGTAAGTACCGTAAATGGCCTTAAAGGGGGGACTTCTAACTTATGCCATATCCTAGAGGTCCCAACTCCTAAACTCTCACAAATCCTGAGCGAAAGGATCTGAAATGCCCCCCCTGTAATGGGTTGGAGGCCATGAATACGTGCCGCCGCTCAATTCATTGTCTATAGGACTGTCAGAGATCCAAAATATACGTTACAGAATGGTAGAGGGGGAGCGTTAACCCCGGCAAAGCTTGTCACTGTACTTTTTTTTTTATTTGGAAATGTGTTCGATTTCTTTTCCCTTGCTTTACTAGTATTTTTTCCAATATTTGTCCATTATTTATAACGTACAGCAAAGTCTTGTTTCTCATCATTTTCAGACTTTCCCGTTTCTAATATTGCTCAGTCTATATTTTATTAAAGGAAATGTATCATCAAAAAAAATGACCAATTGTGGAAATCAGGTTTTTGGTTAACGTAACTTTAAATAAATAAAATAAATAAATAAAAATTGCTGACTTTTTTGTTTTCATAGATCACGATTTATTTTTTTTAAACTAAAATTAGTAATTTTGGAATTTTTATTTTGGTCACTGGGGATTTTTTAGACTCAGTCAGGCCGGTTTCAGACGTCCGTGTTTCAGGTACGTGTGACATCCGTTTTTTAACACGGATGTCACAGGTATCCACGTAATTCTCTGGAGTTACACACATGTCCGTTTTTTCCCCGGCAGCATGGGTGTCACACGGATCGCACACTAATGTGATCCGTGTGACATCAGTGTGACACGTACCGGAGAAAACGTGTCTGTGAAATAAAAAAAAAAAAAATTCTATATTCAACTGTATCAAGCGCAGTTTTCTTCAGCTTTGCAGTCTCCTGCTTCTGACCCCCAATAATTATGCTCATTGAATATTCACTGCACCTCGGACCTGGAAGCAGGAGCTTCGTCGGGAACAGTATTGCCAGGGACAGGTGAATATCCAGCAAGCAGTGTGTGCAGTGACGTCCAGGAGCTCATCGGAGTTCCCAATGAACTCTGATGAACCTGTGAAGTCACAGTTGTGACACCCGCTGTAGCGCGGGTGTTGCGGGGGTGTCATCAGGAGGTCATCAGAGTTCATTGAGAACTCAGATGACCTCTGACGTCACTGCACACACACTGCTTGCTGGATACTCACCTGTCCCTGGCAATACTGTCCCCGACGAAGCTCCTGCTTTCAGGTCCGAGGTGCAGTGGATATTCAATGAGCATAATTATCGGGGATCAGAAGCAGGAGGCAGCAGAGCCGAAGACAGCATCGCTTGATACAGGTGAATATAGAAAATCTTTTTATTACCATCATGTTTTCTTTGGTATGTGTCACACGTATGCAAACACAGATGACACAAAAGTGACACAAGCATGACACACGTATGACCATACCCGTGCGTGTGGCTTGTACCTGATTAAACATGGACGTCATAAGTCGGCCTCGGACTGAGTTTTCAGCAGGCTCTTTATCTTCAGAGGCAGGACTACTATGCCAAATAACACCTCTATACACAGCAGAGAACACAGGATTCACCAATGACAATAGATGATTATGTCCCATCTTACTTTCTCCCCTCCAGTCACAGTGACCTTTTCACCTCTCATTAGGTGATTCAATGAAAAATATAGGGTTTGTGTGTTGCTAATTCTGCTAATGTACATTTGTATTTCCTAAAACAACAGGAAGTTAAAGTATAAAAAAGGCCCAGTGGTCAAAATAGGAAGAACAATATACATATACACACACATATATATATGTACATATACATATATATATATATATATATATATATACACATATACACATATACATATATATATATATATATATATATATATATATAATTTTTTTTTCTCAAAAACTCCGCATTTTACAGTATAAGCGAAGTGGTTGGGATTAATGAAGTCTCCTGCCCACTGTGCTGCAAACTCACCTGTCGTGTGTTTTTTCCAAGCCGCAACATGTGAATTTCTTTTGCAGGAACGCTCAGTTTTCTGTGCGGAATTTCACCATAGACTTGCATTAGGTGCGTAAAATCCCCAATGAAAAGACACACATGCATTTTTAGTGCCTTAACACGGTGGAAATGCATCCAAAACACATGTTTCAAAAACAAAACACCTTTATTTAACGGATGACTATAGAAATACAGACAAAAGAAGGGAATTTTGTTTACTTACCGTAAATTCCTTTTCTTCTAGCTCCAATTGGGAGACCCAGACAATTGGGGTGTATAGCTATGCCTCCGGAGGCCACACAAAGTATTACACTAAAAGTGTAAAGCCCCTCCCCTTCAGCCTATACACCCCCCGTAGCTACGGGCTCATCAGTTTTGGTGCAAAAGCCCGAAGGAGGAAAAAATTATAAACTGGTTTAAAGTAAATTCAATCCGAAGGAATATCGGAGAACTGAAACCATTTAACATGAACAACATGTGTATACAAAAAACAGGGGCGGGTGCTGGGTCTCCCAATTGGAGCTAGAAGAAAAGGAATTTTCGGTAAGTAAACAAAATTCCCTTCTTCTTTGTCGCTCCTAATTGGGAGACCCAGACAATTGGGACGTCCAAAAGCAGTCCCTGGGTGGGTAAATAATACCTCATAATAGAGCCGTAACGGCTCCGTCCTACAGGTGGGCAACTGCCGCCTGAAGGACTCGCCTACCTAGGCTGGCATCTGCCGAAGCATAGGTATGCATCTGATAGTGTTTCGTGAAAGTGTGCAGGCTCGACCAGGTAGTTGCCTGACACATCTGCTGAGCCGTAGCCTGGTGTCGCAAGGCCCAGGACGCTCCCACGGCCCTGGTAGAATGGGCCTTCAGTCCTGAGGGAACCGGAAGCCCCGAGGAACGGTAACCTTCGAGAATTGGTTCCTTGATCCACCGAGCCAGGGTTGATTTGGAAGCTTGTGTCCCTTTACGCTGGCCAGCGACAAGGACAAAGAGAGCATCGGAGCGGCGCAGGGGCGCCGTACGAGAAATGTAGAGTCTGAGTGCTCTCACCAGATCTAACAAGTGCAAATCCTTTTCACATTGGTGAACTGGATGAGGACAAAACGAGGGTAAGGAGATGTCCTGATTGAGATGAAAAGTGGGCAAGGCAAATGGCCAGGGAGAAAACGCCTGAGCAGAGCACCACGACAGGAATATTTTCCACGTCCTGTGGTAGATCTTGGCGGACGTTGGTTTCCTAGCCTGTCTCATAGTGGCAATGACCTCTTGAGATAATCCTGAAGACGCTAGGATCCAGGACTCAATGGCCACACAGTCAGGTTGAGGGCCGCAGAATTCAGATGGAAAAACGGCCCTTGAGACAGCAAATCTGGTCGGTCTGGCAGTGCCCACGGTTGGCCGACCGTGAGATGCCACAGATCCGGGTACCACGACCTCCTCGGCCAGTCTGGAGCGACGAGGATGGCGCGGCGGCAGTCGGCCCTTATCTTGCGTAACACTCTGGGCAACAGAGCCAGAGGAAGAAACACATAAGGAAGCTGAAACTGCGACCAATCCTGAACTAAGGCGTCTGCCGCCAGAGCTCTGTGATCTTGAGATCGAGCCATGAATGTTGGGACCTTGTTGTTGTGCCGTGACGCCATTAGGTCGACGTCCGGCATCCCCCAGCGGCAACAGATCTCCTGAAACACGTCCGGGTGAAGGGACCATTCCCCTGCGTCCATGCCCTGGCGACTGAGAAAGTCTGCTTCCCAGTTTTCTACGCCCGGGATGTGAACTGCGGATATGGTGGATGCTGTGGCTTCCACCCACAGCAGAATCCTCCGGACTTCCTGGAAGGCTTGCCGACTGAGTGTCCCACCTTGGTGGTTGATGTAAGCCACCGCTGTGGAGTTGTCCGACTGAATTCGGATCTGCTTGCCTTCCAGCCACTGCTGGAACGCTTTTAGGGCAAGATACACTGCCCTGATCTCCAGAACATTGATCTGAAGTGAGGACTCTTGCTGAGTCCACGTACCCTGAGCCCTGTGGTGGAGAAAAACTGCTCCCCACCCTGACAGGCTCGCGTCCGTCGTGACCACCGCCCAGGATGGGGGTAGGAAGGATTTCCCTTTCGATAATGAGGTGGGAAGAAGCCACCACCGAAGGGAAGCTTTGGTTGCTTGAGAGAGGGAGACGTTCCTGTCTAGGGACGTCGGCCTCCTGTCCCACTTGCGTAGGATGTCCCATTGAAGAGGACGCAGGTGAAACTGCGCGAAAGGGACTGCTTCCATTGCTGCCACCATCTTCCCCAGGAAGTGCATGAGGTGCGTCAAGGGGTGTGACCGACCTTGAAGGAGAGATTGTACCCCTGTGTGTAGTGAACGCTGTTTGTCCAGCGGAAGCTTCACTATCGCTGGAAGAGTATGAAACTCCATGCCAAGATATGTCAGTGATTGGACCGGTGTCAGATTTGACTTTGGAAAATTGATGATCCACCCGAAACTCTGGAGAATCTCCAGAGTAACGTTGAGGCTGTGTTGGCATGCCTCTTGAGAGGGTGCCTTGACCAGCAGATCGTCTAAGTAAGGTATCACTGAGTGACCCTGAGAGTGGAGGACCGCAACTACTGTAGCCATGACCTTGGTGACAACCCTTGGGGCTGTCGCCAGGCCGAACGGCAGTGCCGCGAACTGAAGGTGTTCGTCTCCTATGGCGAAGCGCAAGAAGCGCTGATGCTCTGGAGCAATTGGTACGTGGAGATAAGCATCCTTGATATCGATCGATGCTAGGAAATCTCCTTGGGACATTGAGGCGATGACGGAGCGGAGGGATTCCATCCGGAACCGCCTGGTCCTTACGGGTTTGTTGAGCAGTTTTAGGTCCAAAACAGGACGGAAGGACCCGTCCTTCTTTGGAACCACAAACAGGTTGGAGTAGAAACCGTGACCCTGTTGCTGAAGAGGAACCGGGACCACCACTCCTTCTGCCTTCAGAATGCCCACCGCCTGCAGAAGAGCCTCGGCTCGCTCGGGAGGCGGAGATGTTCTGAAGAATCGAGTCGGAGGACGAGAGCTGAACTCTATCCTGTAACCGTGAGACAAAATGTCTCTCACCCAACGGTCTTTTACTTGTGGCAGCCAGGTGTCGCAAAAGCGGGAGAGCCTGCCACCGACCGAGGATGCGGTGTGAGGAGGCCGTAAGCCATGAGGAAGCCGCCTTGGTAGCGGCACCTCCGGCGGTCTTTTTAGGGCGTGATTTAGACCGCCATGCGTCGGCGTTCTTCTGATCCTTCTGAGGCCTTTTGGACGAGGAGAATTGTGACCTGCCCGCACCCCGAAAGGACCGAAACCTCGACTGTCCCCTCCTCTGTTGGGGTGTTTTTGGTTTGGCTTGGGGTAAGGATGTTTCCTTTCCCTTGGATTGTTTGATGATTTCATCCAATCTCTCACCAAACAAACGGTCGCCAGAAAATGGCAATCCAGTTAAGCACTTTTTGGAAGCCGAATCTGCCTTCCATTCCCGCAGCCACAAGGCCCTGCGTATTACCACCGAATTGGCGGCTGCAACCGCCGTACGGGTCGCAGAGTCCAGGACAGCATTAATAGCGTAGGACGCAAATGCCGACGTTTGAGAGGTTATGGACGCCACCTGCGGCGCAGACGTACGTGAGTGCGTCAATTTGCGCCTGACCAGCTGAGATAGCTTGGAGTGCCCATACGGCTGCGAATGCTGGAGCAAAAGACGCGCCGATAGCTTCATAGATGGATTTCAACCAGAGCTCCATCTGTCTGTCAGTGGCATCCTTGAGTGAAGCTCCATCTTCCACTGCAACTATGGATCTAGCCGCCAGTCTGGAGATTGGAGGATCCACCTTGGGACACTGAGTCCAGCCCTTGACCACGTCAGGGGGAAAAGGGTAACGTGTATCCTTAAGGCGCTTGGAAAAACGCTTATCTGGATAAGCTCGGTGTTTCTGGACTGCCTCTCTGAAGTCAGAGTGGTCCAGAAACATACTCTTTGTACGCTTGGGAAACCTGAAACGGAATTTCTCCTGCTGAGAAGCTGACTCCTCCACTGGAGGAGCTGAGGGAGAAATATCCAACATTTCATTGATGGACGCAATAAGATCATTCACTATGGCGTCCCCATCAGGAGTATCAAGGTTGAGAGCGGCTTCAGGATCAGAATCCTGATCAGCTACCTCCGCTTCATCATACAGAGAGTCCTCTCGCTGAGACCCTGAACATTGTGATGATGTCGAGGGAATTTCATAGCGAGCTCGCTTAGTCGGTCTGGGGCTGCGGTCCGTGTCAGAGACCTCACCCTGGGATCCATGAGACACCCCGGGAAGACATTGCTGTTCCAACTGAGGGGAACCAGGGGACAATGATAACACAGTGCCCCTGGCTTGAGATGCCGGCCTGGACTGCAAGGCTTCTAATATCTTAGCCATAGTCTCAGAAAGTCTTTCAGTAAAAACTGCAAAACTCCGTCCCTGTCACCTGGACAGTGTTAACAGGTGGTTCTCCCTGGGCCACCCCTAGCAGAGGCTCCGGCTGAGAAAGTGCCACAGGGGCCGAGCATTGCACACAATGAGGGTCAGTGGAACCTGCCGGCAGTATAGCCGTACATGCTGCACAGGCAGCATAGTAAGTCTGTGCCATGGCACCCTTGCTATTTGTGGACGACATGCTGTTGTCTCCTCTGAGCAATACAGGAGGGTAAATAGCCACAAATCAACAGTGTACCATACAGTGTAAAGTATAGACTATAATCATATAAACTATAAATACACTTCTGCACTAGTGGGGCCAGCACCACAGGTGCTGCTTACCGCCTGCGCAAAGCGTTTGTGTGGGCACCAGAAATCCTGCCTGGGTCTCTTTGAGCTTGTCTCTCCTCTCCAGCGTTAGCAGAGCTGAGAGGAATGGCTGCCAGCGTCCTGGGGAGAGGAGGGAGCCGTGGGCGTGACCCAGAAAAGTGCGGGAACTGGTGCCCCACTGTGCAGAGTGAGGGGGGTGGAGTATGCAAAGCATGCTCCAGCCCTCAGTGCTGCCGACCTGTACAGCGTCCCGCCCTTCCCCTGACTGGCAGGGCTGGGGGCGGGAAAAGAATGAGACTAGGCCGCAGAAGCCGGGGACTATAGTTATAAGCGCGGCCGCCGTATAAGCGCGGTCGGCGCGGAAGTCCCCGGCGCACTAACAGTCCCAGCCGCGCCGCAGGCATAACCATGGCAGCGGCGGTCAGCGCGGCAGTCCCCCTACACAAATACACTCAGCGACGCTGAGTGTATAGTGGCACACATGCAGCCAGCGCTGCTGTCCCCGGTGCACTAGCACACCCAGCAATGCTGGAGTGTTGCTGTGCGCAGTCCCCACGGGGACACAGAGTACCTCCAAGTAGCAGGGCCATGTCCCTGAACGATACTCGGCTCCTATCCAGCAGGGTCCTCAGGAGCTGTGGATGGAGCACGGTCTCATGTGCCTGGAGACCGATGGGATCCCACTTCACCCAGAGCCCTAATTGAGGGATGGGGAAGGAAAGCAGCATGTGGGCTCCAGCCTGCGTACCCGCAATGGATACCTCAACCTTAACAACACCGCCGACAAAAGTGGGGTGAGAAGGGAGCATGCTGGGGGCCCTGTTATGGGCCCTCTTTTCTTCCATCCGACATAGTCAGCAGCTGCTGCTGACTAAGCTGTGGAGCTATGCGTGGATGTCTGACCTCCTTCGCACAAAGCATAAAAACTGATGAGCCCGTAGCAGTACGGGGGGTGTATAGGCTGAAGGGGAGGGGCTTTACACTTTTAGTGTAATACTTTGTGTGGCCTCCGGAGGCATAGCTATACACCCCAATTGTCTGGGTCTCCCAATTAGGAGCGACAAAGAAAAGTGCAGCATCAAAAAACAATAAAAAAAAAAAGCAAGTGAACTAAATATAAAGTGATCCTGATTATGGGAACATATCCTAAGAGTATTTGTTTTAACTTTTTTATTTTTTGCAAATATTCTACTAACATATGTACTGTAATTGATTTTATAAATTTACATACATAATTACATGTAATACGTGCAACCATTTTTAAAAGGTTAATATGAGAAAAATAGCTGAACACCCCCCTGTATATAAAAAAGTTGACCGGATAAGATTTCCCTTCTGGATCTGGTTCACGGTGTAAAAGAGTAGTGGACGCCGGCAGGAGCCGCGGCAGCACCAGAGGACGAGCAGCCGAGGATATGTAGCGTCTCTTATATCTCCATAGATAAGCCCAGAAGTGGCTCTAATATTAGTATTAGTATCAGGCAGCTCCACGTTTATCACTTCCCAGACCTGTCCCAGAAGCTCCAAGAGAAGTTCAGGCTCAGGTCAGCGTATGGCACTTCTGTATGGTGCACTATCGTGATCATGCATGGATATATAAAAAGCATTGCAGTATGTTGGGTACTGGAATATAAAACATTGTCATCAAAGATACACTTGTCTAAAATTTGGGGGTAAAATGTAGAGGTTGAGTCTAAAGGGGGCTTTACACGCTGTGACGTCGCTAATGATATATCGTCGGGGTCACGGTGTTTGTGACGCACATCCGGCGCCGTTAGCGACATCGCAGTGTGTGTGACAGCTAGGAGCGACAATCAACGATTGCAAAAATGGCAAAAATCGCTGATCGTTGACACATCGCTCCTGATCATAATGTCGTTGGTGTTTCATTCCGCTGGTTGTTTCTCGTTCCTGCGGCACCACACATTTGCTGTGTGTGACACCGCAGGAACGACGAACATCATCCTACCTGCGTCCACCGAAAAGGAGAAAGGAAGGAGGTGGGTGGGATGTTCCGGCCGCTCATCTCCGCCCCTCCTCTTCTATTGGGCGGCCGTTTAGTGACGTTGCTGTGACGCCGAACGAACCGCCCCCTTGAAGGAGGGATTGTTCGGCGGCCAGAGCGACGTCGCTGAACAGGTACGTGCGTGTGACGCTGCCAGAGCGATATTGTTCGCTACAGCAGCGATCACCACATATCGCACGAACGACGGGGGCGGGTGCTCTCGCTCGCGACATCGCTAGCAATCGCTAGCGATGTCGCAGCGTGTAAAGCACCCTTTACGATGAGCTCTAAATGCTGTGCTGCCCTACTGTATGTACAGTCATAGAACTAATCAATACAATTCTGTCTGCCAGCAGCCACCACTAGAGGGAGCCGCCGGGCTTGCTGACTACTGATCTATGGAAGAGATAGAAATTCTTTACAAGTGAGCTAGCTCCCTCTGGTGGCGGCGGCAGGCAAAGCATTTGATTCTTTGATGGATAAAGAGCAGCTGGGAATTTGGAGCATCAAACTCTATGGAAACATTTTTTGAAAATAATGAGCAAAGAATTTGAGCTACAAATATAAAAAAATTAAGTTAAAAACTGGCACAAATACCTTAAGATCAGTTTAAAGTGAAAGATATAGAGCACATCTAGTGCCTGCCTGTTGTAAAATATGATATTTGGGTTTTGTCACAGATTGCCCAGCAATAGATAGTGTTGAAAAGAATGACGATACAAGTGGAACCTTGGATTACGAGCATAATTGGTTCCGGGAGTCGGCTCTTAAACCAAGTTACTCTTATATCAAAGCAAATTTTCCCATAGGAAATAATTGAAACACAGACAATTTGTTCCACAACCCAAACATATTTACTGTATTTATACAAACTTATTACAGTAATAGAAAATAATGTCCTGTATTCATATAAAATTATTACAGTCACTAATACAGAATACAGTACAGTAAAAAACATAAAACAAATTAAACTGCACGTTCGCTTACAATAGAATTGTTGGAGTGTGGGAGGTACAGTACACAGAGGAAAAATGATGTATAAATATGACTACATTTTTCCCAGTACAATACACAAAAAAAAAACAAACAACACACCCCAAATCTATTCTCCCCAAAATAAGGGCAGAACTTAAGGCCGCTTTACATGCTACGATATCGGTACCGATATCGCTAGCGTGGGTACCCGCCCCCATCGGTTGTGCGACACGGGCAAATCGCTGCCCGTGTCGCACAACATCGCCCAGAGCCGTCACACTACTAAGGCTGCTTTCACACTACGTCTTTTTAACATGCGTCCTGAACGGTTTTTTGCTGCAAAAGCGGATCCTGCTTTTACAGCAAAAAATGCATGCAAACGCATGTGTTACTTTGCAGGATCCTGTCACTGGATGTTTAGGGGCGGGCATTGGAGTCATGTGATCGGGAGTGATGGGAATTAAACGTGCCAGACTGGGAACCGGCATCTGACAGCTGCGAGGCTCGTAACCAAGGTAAACATCGGGTATACTTGCTTGGATACCCGATATTTACTTTGGTTACAAGCGTCTGCAGCTGCTAGGAGCCGGGCTCCCTGCACACGTTACCAACGTAAACATCGGGTAACTAAGATAAGTGGTTACCCGATATTTACCTTGGTTACGAGTGTCCGCAGCTCTCAGGTGGGGGAGAGGGAGGGGGAGAGATAGAGAGAGAGGGGGAGAGAGACAGAGGGAGGAGAGAGATAGACTGATCACGGGGCTGGCTTCTGGGCATGCTCAGTAGAGCAAGCAGGATCCTGCCTATCAGCACGCCAGCGTTCACATGCGTTTGCGTGCTGTTTAGTCAGGATCCAGCAATTTGCAGAAGTTGGACGCAGCTCAAAAACGCTACAAGTAGCGTTTTTGAAAGATGTTAAAAAACTGCAAGTCGCTGGATCCTCACTATAACGCACGCAAACGCAGGTGAACGCATGTTAACGCGAGTCCATTGCAAATGCATTGAAATGAAAACGCATTTGCACTGGATCCGTTTCTGCATTAAAAAAACGTTCAGGACGCATGTTAAAAAGACGTAGTGTGAAAGCAGCCTTACCTGCCCGGCGACGTCGCTGTGACCGGCGATCCACCTCCTTTCTAAGGGGGCAGTTCGTTCAGCGTCACAGCGACGTCACAGCAGCATCACTGAACCGCCGCCCAATAGAAGCGGAGGGGCAGAGATGAGCGGGACGTAACATCCCGCCCACCTCCTTCCTTCCTCATTGCGGGTGGGACGCTGGTAAGGAGAGTTTCCTCATTCCTGCGGTGTCACACATAGCGATGTGTGCTGCCGCTGGAACGATGAACTACATCGTGTCTTAAGCAGCAGCGATATTCGAGAATGGACCCCCATGTCACCGATGAGCAATTTTGCACGTTTTCCCGACGATGCAAAATCGCTCATCAGTGTCACAGGCAACAACATCGCTAATGCGGCCGGATGTGCGTCACAAATTCCGTGACCCCAACGACATCGCATTAGCGATGTCGTAGCGTGTAAAGCGGCCTTTAGCCAAATGTCAGGTAGGAATACTGAACAGGCAATTAGATTACAGTACAAGCAATAGCAAGAAGAAAGTACAATACTGTATCCACAAATGCAAATTGATAGACATGTTATATAGTATATACTGTACTGTACAATGGTGTACTGTATACAACACAAATGTACAGAAAGTTACCTCCAGAGCGGGTCAGAGCGCGGTGAAAGGACAGAACCGTGCACAGTGAGGATTTGCTCTTATTGCAAAGCATTGCTCTTAAACCAAGTTACACATTTGTAAAAAGCTTTGCTTGTCTTGCAAAATGCTCTCAAACCAAGTTACTCTTAATCCAAGGTTCCACTGTATTTCCATGTCAGTTTAGAATAGATTTTAATGTTTCTACTTGGATAGAGATTAAGTCGTTCATCGATTCTAGTTTATTTTCCTCAATCACCTAGGGCAGAATAAAAAAAAAAAAAAAAAAGAGCATGTAAGAACAAAACTGTCCACTGGATGGCGTGCATCATGCCGCAACAATTACGTGGTGCCAGGACTACAGATCAAAAGAGGAGCCAGGGATTCAGAGAAGTAGGGGGTGGTTTGCATTATAGTTTTTCCCATATCTTTACTTATCACCTATGCCAAGGATAAATGATACATATTGGTCATGGCTGTTAAGACCCCCAGAAATTTCAAGAATGAGGGTAACAAATCCTCTGTGTGAATGAAGCTGCAGTGACCACGTATGACCACGTATGACCACCTCCTATAGACAGTGAATAAATAAATCAGTGGTCGCACATGCTCAATTCAAACAAAGAATGAGGGGGTCGCAGCAGACGGTCTTTCAGTGATAACATTGGGGATTTGGTTTATTGGTGCACGGTGGCTCAGTGGTTAGCACTGCAGCCTTGCAGCGCTGGGGTCCTGGGTTCAAATCCCACCAAGGACACCATCTGCAAGGAGTTTGTATGTTCTCCCCGTGTTTGCATGGGTTTCCTCCTACACTCCAAAGACATACAGATAGTGACTCTAGATTGTGAGCCCCAATGGGGACAGTGTTGTCAATGTATGTAAAGTGCTGTGGAATTAATAGCGCTATATAAGTGAATAAATATTATTATTATTATTGGTTAATACAATGGCTGCTGTGATGTGATGATCAGATGGTCATTACTGGCCCAGATCAAGCCGTTCTCACCAAATAGATTATTATTTTGCTAGGAAAAAGCTGCAACAAGCTCGACACTATCCCCGCAATGTAGTATAATGGACCCCCTGTATTATACTCATATGTCTTAATAAGGCCAAATTCGGATGTCTGTGAAACACGGTCTGAATATAGACCATAAATTCAGGAGAAACCGGGGGTCTCCAGACTCAAACTCAACAGCGAAACATAAATATATAAGGGTGAGACCGCACTTTGCGTTTCCACCTGCGTTTTTGCTGCTTTTTAGGTCCGTTTTGAGAAGTACCTTTTTCATGCCAAAAGGCATGCATTTTGATTTTCCAGCAAAGTCAATGGAAAATGGGGATTTTGAGACCGCACTTTGCGTTTCTAAATGCTGCGTTTAATTTGCATATTTTGTGGCAAAAACCATGCGTTCAAAGAAGCAGCATGTCAATTGTTTTTGCCATTTTGGGTGCATTTTGGTAACATTGAAGTCAATGAGAAATGGCAAAAACCAAGATTCCAGCAAATTCCTGCTTTTTACCTGCTTTTTATGTGCAGAAAACATGCGTTTTGAACTTCAAAATAATGATTTGATATGTCCCTTTACACACGCACATAATCCGACAATTAAATTTAAGAAAAATAATAATTTATTTCTATTTTAGCGATAAAATGTATATTACTGCTATAATTTTATGAAATATATCCATTTTCATTATTTTTCCCATTAATATAGATTTGATCCTTTTTTTCCTCTTTTTTCATTGTGTTTGACTATTTAATCTTTATTTAGCAGTGTCTTGATGTTCAAAACGCATCTGTCAAAACGCAGGTGAAAAAGCATCTAAAAAGCGCTGAAAACGCATCTAAAACGCGGTAAATACGCATGCGGTTTCAGCGCTAAAGTTCTCAAAAAGGCAACTTTGGTCAAATCAATTAAGCCCAAAACGTGCGTTTAGAACTGCAAGTAGGAGAACGCAAAGTGCGGTCTTAGCCTAAGACTGTTGAAGTCGGGTCAGGAAACCCTTGGGCGGGCCGGACATCATGGTCTGTACTCGGACCGTATTTCATAGATGTCTGAATTAAGCCATAAAACATATGGGTAAATCTTCATTAAAAAAAAAAAATATCTATGGTTTGATAACATCAAAATTAAAGTCTCTGAATGCAATGGTTGTTTGCAGGAATTCAGATAGCATCCATCACCTGGCCAATACCACCTGTTATGATCCGGAACCATGGAAGACCACCACAAATCATTGGTAAAAGGTGACAAGAGCATTGGCAACTAATCTGGCCGCCAACCCCTTACTAACCATCAACACTAGAAGTAGCCGAGGGGTGAACTGACATCCTGTGCATCGCGAACCCAGCCGGAGAACTAACTATCCTAAAGGAAGGAAAGATGAATAACTCTCTGCCTCAGAAAATAGACAAGAATAGCAAGCCCCCCACATTCAAAGACTGTGGTGATATAGAAAAAACACAATACACAGATAGATGACAGGATTAGCAAAAGGTGAGGCCCTACTGACTAAAATAGGAAAGGACAGAAAAGGGACTGATGGTGGCCAGAGTAAAACCCTGCAAAATTCCAAATTCCTGATAGTACAAAAAGGCCCTCAGATCGCTCGATCTGAACTCCGTCCTATACCAGGCGCTCTTGTCATACCAATGAACAGAAAACAAGAATCATAACAAATTCAACAAGCTACAAACACATGGACCCAAAGGAGCTATACTCCAAACAGAACTGCAGGGAGTTCCCCAGCCAAGCAACAGAGCGGGAAAATCCCTGCATGCAAATAAACTGAAAACAACCACAGCAAATGACAAACCCAGATAAGAGCAAAAGAACCAAACAAATAAAGAGCAAACACTTATCTGGGGTAGATGTGGTGTGGAGCAGAATGAAGCAGGCTGGTGATACAAAGAACAACTGACATCTGGCATAGCCTGCTATCAGACCAGGATTTAAATAAGCAAAGAGTTAGCAAAGGAAACGCCCATTGCACAACACACCTGGTCCAAGTCCAAACCATTCCTGGCCACCAGAGGGAGCCTCCCAGCAGCCAAAACATAACTAACATTCACAACAACCACCCCTATGATGAAGCCCGATTGGTTGCACAATCATATTGTGGGGATGTTTTTCTGCAGCAGAAACTGGTAGACTAGTCGAGCAGCCTTATGCAGCTTGAGAGGACCTGCAGAGGAGAATGGGAGAAAACTCCAAATACAGATATTCCAAAGATAACTTGACACTTTAATTACTTCAATATGAGCCTGAACAAAGAACCAGGGAAATAGTATATCTAAATTCTGATCACAAAAATATTGGTGGCTCGTTGTATCGGAGGAAAACATCAGTGGCGATCTGTCCTTACCCTGCGTTGTAATGTCCATGTGACACCTTCATCTATATCCCTTGTACATGGATGCTGAACTTTACATCTGAATATTTTTCCAAAGTCTCCTTCTCTAACCGAGTAGCTCATACAGCTGATAACAGAGAATAATCCATTTTCACCTTCCTCAGGTTGGCTGTATGGAAATGGCAAAAGTTCTTCCTCTTTGTACCAAATCACACTTATGTCTTGGGGATAAAATGAGTGAATTCTGCATTTCAGCTCCAAGTGGTCCCCGACGTTGCAAGCGTCTTGGTTGGCCTCTATTGGGTTCAAAACAGGTGGAGCTACAGATATGAAAAGAATAAAGGAAAAAAAAAGGTTGATTTAGAAGCAAGTCATATGTCTGCATTATATACAATATATTTACAGTAGAAACCAGACGTTTATATCCACTTTCTAAAATGACACATCTGCAAGTTTTTCCCTCCGCTCTCTATAAGGACATATCTGCAGGTTGTCCCCTCCGCTCTCTATAAAGAAACATCTCCTGGTTTTCCCTCCGCTCTCTATAAAGACACATCTTTAGGTTTTTCCCTTCGCTCTCTATACAGAAACATCTGCAGGTTTTCCCCTCCGCTCTCCATATAGACACATCTGCAGGTTTTTCCCTCCGCTCTCTATAAAAACACATCTGCAGGTTTTTCCCTTCACTCTCTATACAAGACACATCCACAGGTTTTTCCCTCCTCTCTCTATAGAGCCACATCTGCAGGTTTTTCCCTCTGCTCTCTATAAAGACACATCTGCAAGTTGTCCCCTTCGCTCTCTATACAGACACATCTGCAAGTTTTTCCCTCCGCTCTCTATACAGAAACATCAGCAGGTTGTCCCCTCCGCTCTCTATAAAGACACATCTGCAGGTTTTTCCCTCCGCTCTCTATACAGACACATCTGCAGGTTTTTCCCTCCGCTCCATATACAGAGACATCTGCAGGTTTTCCCCTCCGCTCTCTATACAGACACATCTGCAGATTTTTCCCTCCGCTCTCTATAAGGACACATCTGCAAGTTTTACCCTCCACTCTCTATAAGGACACATCTGCAGGTTTTTCCCTTTGCTCTCTATAAAGACACATCTGCAGGTTTTACCCTCCGCTCTCTATACAGACACATCTGCAGGTTTTCCCCTCCGCTCTCTATACAGACACATTTGCAGGTTTTTCCCTCCTCTCTCTATAAAGACACATCTGCAGGTTTTTCACTTCGCTCTCTATAAATACACATCTGTAGGTTTTCCCCTCCGCTCTCTATAAAAACACATCTGCAGGTTTTTCCTTCGCTCTCTATAAAGACACATCTGCAGGTTTTTCTCACTATCTGATATGAAATCAGAATTAACCTTTCCAGTTTGAGCTCAATTAGGAACCAAAATTATTTATATTTGCCAAATGCCAGAATAATAAGAGAGATAATACATGAAAAGACATGAAAGAAATGTATACTGTGTGATACAATGTATTTTTTTATTGTTACTGTCACAAACCACCGATGGAATTGCCCGACAATAAGCAAGGAGGCCGCTATACTACTTATGCCGATTATTGAAGGGTCCCCGGTGAGAGTAGGGTATATATTCCCCCGACCTCCGCGGGCGGAATATATAAAATCTCCCCGAATCTCACTGGCCTCCCCACAATAATCCTTGGCACAATTCGCTGCCACCAACCGATTTACGGTAACTATTAGCCGAACACACAGACGTGGGATTCAAGATCGAGATAACAGAACAGCCCAAGATTAATTATATAATTTAATCAGCCTAAAGCACACTAGAAACTACAATATATACAATAGGGAATCTACAGAATATACATATGTCAGAGTACAGTTACAATCAAAGCATGGGTTACAAACAGGCATACACAGTTCCAGCAGTTACCTTGTTGCGTCTGGCCACAGGGGGGCGCTGTAGGCCAGGTTTCTAGGATCCTTCCCACAGATGTTTCCTACACGTGCCCCCAGCGAAAAGACGCTGGAAAATGGCCGAAGTAGGGTTATCAACCTGGGCAGATCCAGGTCCCCTCCTACCTTAGTGACCTCACAGGGAGCACTGCTCCACCCCTGGCTTGAGTTATGGACAAAATCCACAACATGGAATATGGCCATAACTTGGCCTGGGAGCGTCGTAGGCGGACGCCAATGCTCTCATTGTGACAGTTATGAATTTAGCTACAGAACGAGGGGACTCATGACCTGTCTGCCAGTTCCCCATTGGCTGATATCACGCCTGGGGCATTTCCCAATGTCCTGCTCCCATAAAAAGGGTGTGCCGGCATCGCCCGCATGCGGAGACACCATTTTTATGGTTGCCATATTTATCGGAAATATGGCTTGCGAGATATGAACCATTTTTTACTGGAGTCGTTCTGTCTGGCTATTTCCAGAGCCTTGCTAATTAGATAGCAGCTCCTACTACAGGGTGACGGCAGGGAGTCATCCTGTGTCCATTGTTCCCACACCACCTCATCTCCATATCACAGGACATGGCCATGGAGGTGTAAGTGGAACACTGAGAACAAGAAGGGAGGGGGCACTGCCAGGGAGTGATGAGGGATTATGACTGGAGTCATAATTCATCTTCATATCCCGGGATTTGCCTCACAGTTACAATGACAGCCTGTGGAGAAGGTGTCTTCCTGTATGGCAGTGGGATACACTGCCCATAGGCTGTATGCAGTGGGATATGTTGCAGCTTTCCATTGCAGGTATACATCTGAAGACCCTCCCGATGTATGCCTCTGATGAAGGCACGAGATGATCTGTACAGAACCCAGGTAAGGAATGACATAAATGCTGAGATTTCAGCGTTCAGTGGACAAATCACTCCTACCTTTCACCTCCAGCAGCATCTTTTCTGAGGCCAGATATTTTAGAGCGATATGATCCACTTCCAATATAAAGTGAGCGCCGTTATGTTCCTTTACGTCGGGTATAAACGTTATAGAGCAGATACAGCTGAAAACGCCATTCTTAGCCGGGGTTATAAAAACTTTCAATGTCAGGTCGGATCGATTCAATAATGGAATATCCTGCTCTCTGTGTATGGTTTTCGAGTCCCAAACGCCTACTTGAGTCTTCTCTTCGTCTTTCTTAAAATATAAAATTATTTTAATGTATTTCGGTCTGAAATTTATTATTGGGCATGCCAGGGTTGCCGTTTTCATGTGGATCATTTCAGGTCTAACAAACTCCAAAATCTCAGGTGGTGCTGTAAAAAAATAAATAAAAAAAAATAAATAATCAGATATGAAATTTAATACAATGTGATATATAACTGACTGCTTATAAATATGTTACATAAATGATGCACTGCAAATACCAGAAATGAATTCTGATGGAAACAACTGCAAAGAATACAGTGCAAAAAGGAAAGAGTTAATGGGGTTATTCCTCAAATCATAAGTTATAGCCTATTCATAGGAAAGGGGATAATGTACTGATCAGACCCACAGCGATCCTGAAAATTGAGCTCTGCAATGGCACGCCTCTGATGGATTGCAGATGTGCATGTTGAACCTTTGCTCCATTCATTGTCTATGGGACTGCCGTTAATACTATGGGCGCTGTGCTCAGCTTTTTACTACATCTAATGTTGTGCGCTGTTCAGCATTTCACTCGTTGGGTGTCATGGTGGCGTTGGACTCAGTTCACACCGCTGAGTCTGACAAACAACTTGTGATCACCTAGTTGCACAGTCTCATGAGCGTCGGCTGGTTCTGGCTTCACTGCTCTCCAGTTCAGCAGGAGTTAATTCCTGCTTGCTTGTGATCATCTGCTGGGAGCTCAGGCTGCTGATCACCAGCTGCCTTCACCCTTTATAAGGCTCTGGATACTGCGGCTGAGTGCCAGATATGGCTTCGCTCCCCGGTTCCTGGGGTTATCATGTTATATGGTGATCTGTTGCAACTTTGGGAGGTGTGTGTGTGTATTATAATTATATATATATATATATATAAAAATATGTGTGTGTGTTTTCCAGTTGTGCGCTAATTCTCTACCCCTTTTGCTTTACTCCCCTGTGTACATACTGTCCCCCATTTGTGTTTAAGTGCAGTGTGTGCGAGTTTTCATTTACCATTGTCTGTGCCTATTTGTGGGGTTTTGGTTTCTGGTTCTCAGCCCGCTCCCAGGGTGGGGAAGAGTAGCATCAGGGCTCGGAGAGGAGACAGGATCACGCTGGGGGCTCGAACCTGGCTACCATCAAGCCTACCTTCGAGATAAGGGACAGTGCAGGGACCCCGGCCTTAGGGTCAGCCTAGGAACCCATGTTTCAGCCGTACATCCCCCGTGACATTTAAAGGGAACCTGTCACCAGATTTGGCGACTATAAGCTGCGGCCACCACCAGTGGGCTCTTATATACATTTTAAAATACTATATATAAGAGCCCAGGCCGCTGTGTAGAATGTAAAAATCACTTTATAATACTCACCTAAGGGGCGGTGCGGTGCAGACCGGTCGGATGGGTGTCTCAGTTCTCTGGTTCCGGCGCCTCCTCTTTCAGCCATCTTTGTCCTCCTCCTTCTGAAGCCTGGGTGCATGACGTGTCCTATGTCATCCACACAAGCCGACATTGAGGTCCCACACATGCGCACCACAATACTTTGATCTGCCTTGCTCAGGGCAGATCAAAGTGCGCCTGCGCAGTACCTCAATGCTGGCTAGTGTCGATGACGTAGGACACGTCATGCACCCAGGCTTCAGAAGAAGGAGGACAAAGATGACCGAAAGAGGCGCCGGAGAACGGAGACACCCATCCTACCAGTCTGCATCGCCCCTTAGGTGAGTATTATAAAGTGATTTTTACGTTCTACACAGCGGCCTGGGCTCTTATATACAGCATGTTAGAATGCTGTGTATAAAGAGCCCACTGGTGGTGACCGCAGCTTATAGTCACCAAATCTGGTGACAGGTTCCCTTTAAGATGGGGATATGCAGAGAGCTGCTAGAAGTAAGTCTGATATGGATTGTGTAATCAACATGAGACAGACAGGTAAAACACTGAATAACTGCAACTTGACCCAGCCAGTTCCTGTACAGACTAGAAATGTGGACCCTAGTCCCTAGTGGTTCCTGCGTAGGCTGGAATAGCCCTAACCCCAGTCTAAACAATAGCAACTCGGACCTATGCTGCCTGAAAGGCCATCGAGTGCTTCATGTTCCTCCTAAGGAACCAGAGGGCAAAGCAGAGTGCAATTTACCTACAGAAAGGAGGAAGAGCTGAGGTAGAAAAATATCTCAGAATGAATAAAAGCAAACCATGTAATACAAAATTAAAAAATAAAAAGATAAGGTACGTACTGCTGGAGCGTATACCGCCTACTTCCTAACGAGAAACAGAGGATAACTGCAGGATGAAGAGCTTAAACAGCAGAGAGATAAACCCCAGCTGGTTTTTCACTAGATATGGCTGCACATCCAAATGAGACTATCACAAGCAGGGAAGGTATGTATATATATATATATATATACATATATTATATACACAGTACAGACCAAAAGTTTGGACACACCTTCTCAAAGAGTTTTCTTTACTTTTAGGACTCTGAAAATTGTAGATTCACATTGAAGCCATCAAAACTCTGAATTAAAACGTGGAATGAAATACTTAAAATGTGAAACAACTGAAAATATGTCTTATATTCTAGGTTCTTCAGAGTAGCCACCTTTTGCTTTGATTACTGCTTTGCACACTCTTGGCATTCTCTTGATGAGCTTCAAGAGGTAGTCACCGGAAATGGTTTTCCAACAGTCTTGAAGGAGTTCCCAGAGATGCTTAGCACTTGTTGGCCCTTTTGCCTTCACTCTGCGGTCCAGCTCACTCCAAACCATCTCAATTGGGTTCATGTCTGGTGACTGTGGAGGCCAGGTCATCTGGTGTAGCACCCCATCACTCTCCTTCTTAGTCAAATAGCCCTTACACAGCCTGGAGGTGTGTTTGGGGTCATTGTCCTGTTGAAAAATAAATGATGGTCCAACTAAACGCAAACCGGATGGAATAGCATGCCGCTGCAAGATGCTGTGGTAGCCATGCTGGTTCTGTATGCCTTCAATTTTGAATAAATCCCCAACAGTGTCACCAGCAAAGCCCCCCCACACCATCACACCTCCTCCTCCATGCTTCACGGTGGGAACCAGCCATGTAGAGTCCATCCGTTCACCTTTTCTACAAAGACTCGGTGGTTGATTCAAAGATCTCAAATTTGGACTCATCAGACCAAAGCACAGATTTCCACTGGTCTAATGTCCATTCCTTGTGTTCTTTAGCCCAAACAAGTCTCTTCTGCTTGTTGCCTGTCCTTAGCAGTGGTTTCCTAGCAGCTATTTTACCATGAAGGCTGCTGCACAAAGTCTCCTCTTAACAGTTGTTCGAGAGATGAGAAGGTGTGTCCAAACGATTGGTCTGTACTGTGTATTATATAATATATATATATATATATATATATATATATATATATATATATATATATATATATATATATATCTGCACCTAAAAAGGTGATTGGACGGACAAATGAGTAAATAAAAACACCTGTCAACCTAAAAGACTAACACAAGGATTACAGATAAGAAACATCTAGAGAAAAGATGTATCTGCTGTGGCTCAGGGGACAGATGAGCCAAGCACAGGGTCAAGGGTTCAAGCCCTGACACATGACAGATCCACTAGCAAAAACGAAAGTTAATCCCAATTTTAGGCATAGGAAATAACCTTTGATTTTGGGCATAAGTGGGCAGTATCAGAGGGTGATCACACTGATACGTCAGGAGTGGTCGGCTCCAGCCCCGTCACTACCAAGAAAATAGTTGATATATAAAGTGCATACCTTTCTTAAATTTATATATATAAGCGAAGACTGCAGCCGCTGAGAGCAGTGAGAGAACAATCCCGAGCACAGTCCCAACTATTACCTCTGTTTTCTTCTCTGTAAATTTACAAGCAAATAAAATAAAATTGACAAAGTTCAAATTCACATTCGATTAACTAAACCAACTTTTGTTTCTGCGGTTTCAATTTTCCCTCCTTTTTTAGATGTTTTTCATTTTTCAATCCCACAGCCATACAAAGTATCATTTTTTGGGGGGACAAGTTGTAGTTTTGAATGACAGCATTCACTTTACCATATAATGTAGTGAAAGACTAAAACAAAATTCCAAGTGAGGTGAAATTGTTAGAAAAAAAAACAAAAACAAAAAAACAAACAAATTCCGCCATTTTGTTTTGTTATTTTTTTATTTTTTGAGATATTTATTGTTCAGTTAAAAATTACCTGACCCCATGATTCTCCAAATTTTTTTTTTACTTTACAGGATTATTTACATTAAGAGTTTCATTATTTCAGATTTTCATAGATTTGACTTCTCTGGATTCAGCAATAACAACTCTTTGTTTTCATTTTTTTTTCCGTTAAATATTTAAAAAAAAAAGTTGTAAAAATTTGAACAAAAAACATTTTTAAATAACCCCCTCCCCTCATAAAAAATAAAAATAAAATAAAAATGGGGGGAGGGGGGTGATTCAAAATATTTTTTAATTTAATTGATTTATAACCTATTTTTTTTTAAATATTTAACTGTATTTTTTTTAGTCCCCAAAGGTTAACAGAACCTGGAATACTACTGTAATATTGCAGTATGTAGTGAAAATTATAGTCTCCATACAAATTAACAGGAGTATAAACGTGGCAGCAAAGGGAGCCTTAAGCAGTCAGTGACCGAGCGCCCAGTGATAGGTGGAAGATTGTATTGGTGAAATCGACAGAGTATAAATTAATACACTTCTCAGTATTATCGTCTAATGAAGGGTCTGACGCACATCAAGATCCAATGCTGGCGGCTCTCATTGAGCACATCTGGGACGTCATTAATGCTGCAGACCATAAAAGCATGTTTAAGCCAAACAGGCTGCTCACAGTAGCACCAGCAACATACACCTCTCCACAGTGTCTCAGAAGCTATTTTTCAACACAACAACTGTGAGCTGTCTGTGTAACCTAAACCTTTTCCCGTGCCTGCACCGTCTCCAAACTTGTCTCCCATCGAGCACATCTGGGACAGCATTGGTTAGTGATTACACGGGAGCTGCCAGCAGAGGATCTTGATGATTTGCTTAGGTGCACTCAGCGGCAGAACCTTCCTCAGAGGATCACTAATAGCAGCCGAGGCTCTAAGTGACGGGATTTCTGCACATGGCTCATACTCCATACTGGATAAAGCGAGAGGTTTGGAAACTTTTGTTACCATTTTTTCACCATTTGTAGATCAGTGACGTCTTTATCCGGCGATTCTAGAACTACACATCTTTTCCTTCTTGGTGTTGCTATTTCAAGGCTGAGCAGTGTATTTCAACAATAACTTAAAAAAAAGATTGGGCCTATTTGGCTGGTGTCACACTTGCGAGTAACTTGCCAAGTCTCGCATCAGCATCACCCAGCACAGCTGCACACTCTCCTGACAGTAGCAGGTTGGCTGCATGTATTTCTATGCAGCTGAGATGCCTCCTGTCCAGAGAGTGTGCGGCTGTGCCGGGTGATGCCGATGCGAGACTCAACGAGTCACTCGCAAGTGTGACTCTTGCCTTCTGCTGATACTCTGATCAGAGTTTGGGCCAAGTGTCATTATGGCTGGGGCTACACGGGGATTACTGCGATCCTCTCACATGACACTTGGCTGACGCTGGCAGTACAGAAGAGCCGAGTGTCATGCTAGTGTCCCTGCGACTGAGGTCCGACTGTGCGAGCGGACCTCAGCTGCGGGGGGTGGCCTGGCACGGAGGAGGGCCAGGCCAGCGCTGCGGAGGGGAGGGAGGGATTTATGTCCCTCTCTCCTCCGTAGCCAGCTATTGCAATTCTCGCTCTGCACTCGCGGTACACCGGTGCACTGCGAGTGTAGTGTGATTTTTCTCTTGCCCTATACACTTGAATGGGTGAGAGAAAGTCTCGCATTACGCACGCAGCATGCTGGGATTGTTTTCTCGGTCCGATTAGGGCTGAAAAAATAATCGCTCGTGTGCTGACACGCAGGCTAATATTGGTCCGAGTGGAATGCAATGTCTTATCGCACGCCACTCGCACCGTTTTCTCACCATGTGTCTTAAGCCTTACTTTGATGAGAGAATCAGAGCACAGGTGAGGAGAAGATAGAGAATTTAATTTCTCCATCATCTCCATTGTCTGTGTCCCTGTAAATCGGACTGCACTCATATGTCATCAGTGCAGTCTCAAGTTTCACACTCACCCTTAGATTTGTATGTGTGTGCGCCACCTGATAAACCCTACCAATCGAGGCATGCTGCAAATTTTTTCTCATGCCGAATCAGCATGAGATCAAATACACTCATCGGCACTGCCCCATAGAATAATGTTGGTCCAAGGACTATCCAACAAAATTTCAGATTACACTCGTCTGTGTTAAACACTTGTGGCAGTCCTCACCACTCATCTATAACATGAACAATGCTATATAGTAGATTAGACACAAATTGTATACCTTTTTCATGTTGCACTGAGAGAGTAACGTTACAAGTAAGCCCCTGTTTCAGTGACCTGTGGGTAATTTCACATGAATATATATCCCCGTCCTCCTCCGTGCTCATGGGCTTCACAGACAGCAGACTGGTCACATTGTACGTGCCGTCTTGGCTCAGGACAGGTACACTGGTGCAGGTTTGGCTATTCAGTTCAGACCTGAAAGAAGCTTTACTGTACTTCACCCATTGTATTTTCACAGCGTCTGGATGGAAACCGTTCACATAACAGGTCACAGATCTGTCGGAGTTTGGATTCATCTCTAGTCTGGAGTCACTCACTGTACACGTCGGCTTAGCTGAAAAAAAACACAAACAAAAAACAAAGATATTAATAAATTATTGTTGTGGCAATTCATTAGGTTCATGTTAAAAACATTTTTGGATGTCATATTGTGTTTTGGATACTAAATGCGCCTATTACATACAAAGTTTATGGTTATTATACGTACCGTATTTTTCGGATTATATGACGCACTTTTTCTCCTAAAAATTTGGGAGGCAAATGATGGGTGCGTCTTAAAATACGTATATAGCTTACCAGGAGGTGGAGAATTGGCGCGGGTGGCCGGCTGCCTCTCTGTGCGGGCTGCTGTCTGTGCGGGCGGCTCTCTGTGTGACCGGCTGTCAGTGCGACCTGCCGGGTGCCTTTGTGTTGGGGAAGGCGGGTGGCAGGCTGGCTGCCTCTCTGCACGGGCGGCTGGATGGCTGTGCAGGCCGTGCTGGCAGCGGAAGCTGCTGTGGCTGTGCGGCGGTTGTCCCAGATGCTCTGGCTTCAAATGATGGCGCCCGGAGTCGGCTAAGAGCTCCATCTGCGCATGCGCCGTTCTGGGCGCCATTGCTTTGAAGCCCAGACCACCGACAGAGCATCTGGAACATCCGCCGCACTGGCCTGCTCTACACAGCCACCGCAGCTTTCGCTGCCAGGACAGACCCCACCGCTGCCAGCACAGACCCCACCAGCACCACCCCTGCCTCCTGTGACTCCAACCCATCTCCGCTGCCACTCCTCCTCCGGTAAGACAACACCAGAGTATAAGACAGACCCCATTTTTTTTTACCTTTTTATCTCTAAATTTGGGGTGCATCTTATAATCCAGTGCATCTTATAAAACGAAAAGGGAATTTTGTTTACTTACCGTAAATTCCTTTTCTTCTAGCTCCAATTGGGAGACCCAGACAATTGGGTGTATAGCTTATGCCTCCGGAGGCCACACAAAGTATTACACTAAAAGTGTAAAGCCCCTCCCCTTCAGCCTATACACCCCCCGTACTGCTACGGGCTCATCAGTTTTGGTGCAAAAGCCCGAAGGAGGAAAAAATTATAAACTGGTTTAAAGTAAATTCAATCCGAAGGAATATCGGAGAACTGAAACCATTTAACATGAACAACATGTGTATACAAAAACAGGGGCGGGTGCTGGGTCTCCCAATTGGAGCTAGAAGAAAAGGAATTTACGGTAAGTAAACAAAATTCCCTTCTTCTTTGTCGCTCCTTATTGGGAGACCCAGACAATTGGGACGTCCAAAAGCAGTCCCTGGGTGGGTAAATAATACCTCATAATAGAGCCGTAACGGCTCCGTCCTACAGGTGGGCAACTGCCGCCTGACGGACTCGCCTACCTAGGCTGGCATCTGCCGAAGCATAGATATGCACCTGATAGTGTTTCGTGAAAGTGTGCAGGCTCGACCAGGTAGCCGCCTGACACACCTGCTGAGCCGTAGCCTGGTGTCGCAAGGCCCAGGACGCTCCCACGGCCCTGGTAGAATGGGCCTTCAGTCCTGAGGGAACCGGAAGCCCCGAGGAACGGTAAGCTTCGAGAATTGGTTCCTTGATCCACCGAGCCAGGGTTGACTTGGAAGCTTGTGTCCCTTTACGCTGACCAGCGACAAGGACAAAGAGTGCATCCGAGCGGCGCAGGGGCGCCGTTCGAGAAATGTAGATCTTGGCGGACGTAGGTTTCCTAGCCTGTCTCATAGTGGCAATGAGATAATCCTGAAGACGCTAGGATCCAGGACTCAATGGCCACACAGTCAGGTTGAGGGCCGCAGAATTCAGATGGAAAAACGGCCCTTGAGACAGCAAATCTGGTCGGTCTGGCAGTGCCCACGGTTGGCCGACCGTGAGATGCCACAGATCCGGGTACCACGACCTCCTCGGCCAGTCTGGAGCGACGAGGATGACGCGGCGGCAGTCGGCCCTGATCTTGCGTAACACTCTGGGCAACAGTGCCAGAGGAGGAAACACATAAGGAAGCCGAAACTGCGACCAATCCTGAACTAAGGCGTCTGCCGCCAGAGCTCTGTGATCTTGAGATCGAGCCATGAATGTAGGGACCTTGTTGTTGTGCCGTGACGCCATTAGGTCGACGTCCGGCATCCCCCAGCGGCAACAGATCTCCTGAAACACGTCCGGGTGAAGGGACCATTCCCCTGCGTCCATGCCCTGGCGACTGAGAAAGTCTGCTTCCCAGTTTTCTACGCCCGGGATGTGAACTGCGGATATGGTGGATGCTGTGGCTTCCACCCACAGCAGAATCCGCCGGACTTCCTGGAAGGCTTGCCGACTGCGTGTCCCACCTTGGTGGTTGATGTAAGCCACCGCTGTGGAGTTGTCCGACTGAATTCGGATCTGCTTGCCTTCCAGCCACTGCTGGAACGCTTTTAGGGCAAGATACACTGCCCTGATCTCCAGAACATTGATCTGAAGTGAGGACTCTTGCTGAGTCCACGTACCCTGAGCCCTGTGGTGGAGAAAAACTGCTCCCCACCCTGACAGACTCGCGTCCGTCGTGACCACCGCCCAGGATGGGGGTAGGAAGGATTTCCCCTTCGATAATGAAGTGGGAAGAAGCCACTACCGAAGGGAAGCTTTGGTTGCCTGAGAGAGGGAAACGTTCCTGTCTAGGGACGTCGGCATCCTGTCCCACTTGCGTAGGATGTCCCATTGAAGTGGACGCAGGTGAAACTGCGCGAAAGGGACTGCTTCCATTGCTGCCACCATCTTCCCCAGGAAGTGCATGAGGCGCCTCAAGGGGTGTGACCGACCTTGAAGGAGAGATTGCACCCCTGTCTGTAGTGAACGCTGTTTGACCAGCGGAAGCTTCACTATCGCTGGAAGAGTATGAAACTCCATGCCAAGATATGTCAGCGATTGGACCGGTGTCAGATTTGACTTTGGAAAATTGATGATCCACCCGAAACTCTGGAGAATCTCCAGAGTAACGTTGAGGCTGTGTTGGCATGCCTCTTGAGAGGGTGCCTTGACCAGCAGATCGTCTAAGTAAGGTATCACTGAGTGACCCTGAGAGTGGAGGACCGCAACTACTGTAGCCATGACCTTGGTGAAAACCCTTGGGGCTGTCGCCAGGCCGAACGGCAGTGCCGCGAACTGAAGGTGTTCGTCTCCTATGGCGAAGCGCAAGAAGCGCTGATGCTCTGGAGCAATTGGTACGTGGAGATAAGCATCCTTGATATCGATCGATGCTAGGAAATCTCCTTGGGACATTGAGGCGATGACGGAGCGGAGGGATTCCATCCGGAACCGCCTGGTCCTTACGTGTTTGTTGAGCAGTTTTAGGTCCAAAACAGGACGGAAGGACCCGTCCTACTTTGGAACCACAAACAGGTTGGAGTAGAAACCGTGGCCCTGTTGCTGAAGAGGAACCGGGACCACCACTCCTTCTGCCTTCAGAATGCCCACCGCCTGCAGAAGAGCCTCGGCTCGCTCGGGAGGCGGAGATGTTCTGAAGAATCGAGTCGGAGGACGAGAGCTGAACTCTATCCTGTAACCGTGAGACAAAATGTCTCTCACCCAACGGTCTTTTACTTGTGGCAGCCAGGTGTCGCAAAAGCGGGAGAGCCTGCCACCGACCGAGGATGCGGTGTGAGGAGGCCGTAAGTCATGAGGAAGCCGCCTTAGTAGCGGCACCTCCGGCGGTCTTTTTAGGGCGTGATTTAGACCGCCATGCGTCGGAGTTCCTCTGATCCTTCTGAGGCCTTTTGGACGAGGAGAATTGGGACCTGCCCGCACCCCGAAAGGACCGAAACCTCGACTGTCCCCTCCTCTGTTGGGGTGTTTTTGGTTTGGCCTGGGGTAAGGATGTTTCCTTTCCCTTGGATTGTTTGATGATTTCATCCAATCTCTCACCAAACAAACGGTCGCCAGAAAATGGCAATCCAGTTAAGCACTTTTTGGAAGCCGAATCTGCCTTCCATTCCCGCAGCCACAAGGCCCTGCGTATTGCCACCGAATTGTCGGCTGCAACCGCCGTACGGCTCGCAGAGTCCAGGACAGCATTAATAGCGTAGGACGCAAATGCCGACGTTTGAGAGGTTATAGACGCCACCTGCGGCGCAGACGTACGTGTGAGTGCGTCAATTTGCGCCTGACCAGCTGAGATAGCTTGGAGTGCCCATACGGCTGCGAATGCTGGAGCAAAAGACGCGCCGATAGCTTCATAGATGGATTTCAACCAGAGCTCCATCTGTCTGTCAGTGGCATCCTTGAGTGAAGCTCCATCTTCCACTGCAACTATGGATCTAGCCGCAAGTCTGGAGATTGGAGGATCCACCTTGGGACACTGAGTCCAGCCCTTGACCACGTCAGGGGGGAAAGGGTAACGTGTATCCTTAAGGCGCTTGGAAAAACGCTTATCTGGACAAGCTCGGTGTTTCTGGACTGCCTCTCTGAAGTCAGAGTGGTCCAGAAACATACTCTTTGTACGCTTGGGAAACCTGAAACGGAATTTCTCCTGCTGAGAAGCTGACTCCTCCACTGGAGGAGCTGAGGGAGAAATGTCCAACATTTCATTGATGGACGCAATAAGATCATTCACTATGGCGTCCCCATCAGGAGTATCAAGGTTGAGAGCGGCTTCAGGATCAGAATCCTGATCAGCTACCTCCGCTTCATCATACAGAGAGTCCTCTCGCTGAGACCCTGAACATTGTGATGATGTCGAGGGGATATCATAGCGAGCGAGCTCGCTTAATCGGTCTGGGGCTGCGGTCCGTGTCAGAGACCTCACCCTGGGATCCATGAGACACCCCGGGAGGACATTGCTGTTCCAACTGAGGGGGACCAGGGGGCAATGATTCCACAGTGCCCCTGGCTTGAGATGCCGGCCTGGACTGCAAGGCTTCTAATATCTTAGCCATAGTTTCAGAAAGTCTTTCAGTAAAAACTGCAAACTCCGTCCCTGTCACCTGGGCAGTGTTAACAGGTGGTTCTCCCTGGGCCGCCCTTAGCAGAGGCTCCGGCTGAGAAAGTGCCACAGGGGCCGAGCATTGCACACAATGAGGGTCAGTGGAACCTGCCGGCAGTATAGCCGTACATGCTGCACAGGCAGCATAGTAAGTCTGTGCTTTGGCACCCTTGCTATTTGTGGACGACATGCTGTTGTCTCCTCTGAGCAATACAGGAGGGTATATAGACAAAAATCAACAGTGCACCATACAGTGTAAAGTATAGTCTATAATCATGTAATCTATAAGTACACTTCTGCACTAGTGGGGCCAGCACCACAGGTGCTGCTTACCGCCTTCGCAAAGCAGTCGTGTGGGCACCAGAAATCCTGCCTGGGTCTCCCTGAGCTTGTCTCTCCTCTCCAGCGTTAGCAGAGCTGAGAGGAATGGCTGCCGGCGTCCTGAGGAGAGGAGGGAGCCGTGGGCGTGACCCAGAAAAGTGCGGGAACTGGTGCCCCACTATAAGCGCGGTCGGCGCGGAAGTCCCCGGCGCACTAACAGTCCCAGCCGCGCCGCAGTGATAACCATGGCAGCGGCGGTCAGCGCGGCAGTCCCCCTACACGAACACACTCAGCGACGCTGAAGTGTGTAATGGCACAAACGCAGTCAGCGCTGCTGTCCCCGGTGCACTAGCACACCCAGCAATGCTGGAGTGTTGCTGTGCGCGGTCCCCACGGGGACACAGAGTACCTCAAAGTAGCAGGGCCATGTCCCTGAACGATACTCGGCTCCTATCCAGCATGGTCCTCAGGAGCTGTGGATGGAGCACGGTCTCCTGTGCCTGGAGACCGAAAGGATCGCACTTCACCCAGAGCCCTAATTGAGGGATGGGGAAGGAAAGCAGCATGTGGGCTCCAGCCTCCGTACCCGCAATGGATACCTCAACCTTAACAACACCGCCGACAAGAGTGGGGTGAGAAGGGAGCATGCTGGGGGCCCTGTTATGGGCCCTCTTTTCTTCCATCCGACATAGTCAGCAGCTGCTGCTGACTAAGCTGTGGAGCTATGCGTGCATGTCTGACCTCCTTCGCACAAAGCATAAAAACTGATGAGCCCGTAGCAGTACGGGGGTGTATAGGCTGAAGGGGAGGGGCTTTACACTTTTAGTGTAATACTTTGTGTGGCCTCCGGAGGCATAAGCTATACACCCAATTGTCTGGGTCTCCCAATAAGGAGCGACAAAGAAATATGGTATTTAACCCCCTAAAGGGCCATTTTTCATTTTTTATTACAGTGCAATATACCAGCAGCACATTGCGATCTCTGCATGTGCGACCAGTGTCCTGGCCAAAGTCGCCTTATGGGTACCATTTTTGATTAGGGGTACCTTTAACTTATTGACTTACCTATTATCTCTTACATTTTTGGAGGCAAGAAAAAAAAAAAAAAGAAGAGCACATATGTCAGAATTTATTTTTTATTATTATTAACTAAATACTCTGTGCAGTTTGTATATTATTTTACATTTATTCTATGGGTAATGTTGAATGTATTAAAAAAAAATAATAATTATTAAAAAAAAAAATTTAATGACTTTTTTTTTTAAAAGTGAATGGGGGCTTATATTTTATAAAACATACAGTAATTGAGATTAATTAAACTTACTTTACTTATATTACAGTCAGGCTCCAGGTGAGATCTTGTGAGTAAAGTAGGATTAACCCATTATATAATTAATGCAGGAATTGACCAAAGAGTAAGAAAACAGGAAAACCAAAACATGGCACCTGTATTGGCACACTCAAAGCATTTACAAAAACAGGAGGACAAAGAGTAAAGTGCAAGTAAATAATTTAATGAGAAACAACTGGCGCATTAAAGATCAGCAGCAAATCAAGACGGCAATGTAGATAATTGTAAAAGTACAAAGTACAAAATACAAGTTAAAGGGAACCTGTCATCAGAAATTTAGCTTGAAACCTAAAAGTTCCCCCTCTGCAGCTCCTGGGCTGCATTCTAGCAGGTTCCTGTACTTTTTGTGGCTCCTTTTAAACCAAATTAAATACTTTATAAACTTGTACCTTTTGCTATGTAAATTTTATAAATCGTCCATGGGGGCGGGCTCTCTGCTGACCGTTGCTGTTCCTCCAGCAGATTTACACCGCCCCCCCCAACGCTGAATTTCATATCTCAGGACGCCGCCCCTGGGCGCCCGTGGTCCCGTGCATGCGCTGTGCGACTGTAGCGGGACTGTGCACTGTGTGCACGTGTGACCGCTGGTGACGTTTTGCGCAGGCACGAGGTTATGGGCGGCGCTGTGAGTGTCATCAGCAAGTGCCGCCCATAACCTCGTGACCGCACTTTCCCCTCTTCCTCCAGCGTTCTGCGCAAGCGCTTGCTGGCCAGATGACCCGACGTCACCTCTTTCCCATCTTGCCCTGCTGCAGGGTAAGATGGAAGGAGGTGACGTCAGGTAATTCGGCCGGCGAGCGCTTGCGCAGAACGCTGGAGGCAGTGGGGAAAGCGCGTCCACGAGATTATGGGCGGGCACTTGCGATGCAATCACAGCGCCGCCCATAATCTCGTGCTTGTGACAGGGCGGCATCCTGATGGATGAAATGGAGCGTGGGGGGACGGCGTCAATGTGCTGGAGGAACAGCAACGGTCAGCAGAGAGCCCGCCCCCATGGACGATTTACAAAATTTGCAAAGCAAAAGGTACAAGTTTATAAAGTATTTAATTTGGTTTAAAAGGGGCCACAAAAAGTACAGGAACCTTTCTAGAATGCAGCCCAGGAGCTGCAGAGGGGGAAACTTTTAGGTTTCAAGCTAAATTTTTGATGACAGGTTCCCTTTAATATGAGACACAGAGAGGGAAACTGGCAGTCTGGGTCCTAAAGTATATCATATTAAAACGGACAGGAGCACCCCCTTTACAGAGATCATAGATACAGGGGTTTTAGCAAGTGAATTAATGTACAAAGAGTCATATAAACCAGCACTGGATAGATTGCAGTAATGAAAATGTGCACTCTGAAGTAACAGAGAAACACTGTATATGTACAGACATAATAGTATCAAAAGTATCGCAAATATACATTTAAAAAAAATGCTGGTAAAAACAGAGACTCTAAAGTGACATAATGACACAATCAATGCAAAAACCTATTTCTGTATTAAAAATACAGGGATTAGCCACAAGGCGGTGCTCAAAAGATGCCAGTAAAAGTCAAGATTAGTTTAAGGACACCAGTAAAGGCAGAAGCCCAAACAGTTAGGTAAACATACCCATAATAGTTTACAGAACAGGCTTGAATAGCAGCGAGGAGGACCCCCTGGAGAGAGAGCCCCGACGCATACGTTTCACGATCAGAGAAGTAAGATCATTTCATCAGGGGGAGGTGGAACGCTATGAAGCAGCCATGTGTATTTATACATGGCGCTCGGTCGCTCCAGCTGCTCCACCCCCACAACGTCAGCGTGACTGGACCAATCGCGGCTGGTTCCCCGCACTGTCAGCCGTCAACGCCCCAATCGGTAGCGCGCATGCGCGGAAAACGGGGACGCGTCACCTGGAAACCGCGCAGGCGATAGTGACGCCGACTGAGCCGGGCCAGCAGGCCACTGATGCAGCTGCGCGCGACAGGGAGAGGAGGAGCGGGAGTTTCCCTCTCTGTGTCTCATATTAACTTGTATTTTGTACTTTGTACTTTTACAATTATTATCCACGTTGCCGGCTTGATTTGCTGCTGATCTTTAATGTGCCAGTTGTTTCTCATTAATTTATTTACTTGCCCATTATATAATTAAGTAACTTTTTTGTGTCTTTTGGCAGGAACTCAAACCAGCTCAAAATAAATAAAACCAGCATATGACATTAAAGGGTCTCAAAAGAGTGGAACAAATGGAGCTGTACAAGCAAGGAAGACCCTTTAGGTCCACTTCTTCGATACACAGATGCATTATACTGTCTACTCTATGAGCTATGGCCTCCCGTGTGTCTCTGATAGCAGCACTTACCCTAAGGCAGACATAGCAATGCTGCAACCTGAGCAGCTGCACAGGGGCCCAACATGTAAGGGGGCCACTACCACCTCCAAAGCAGGAGGAACTGTGCATTATAATGAGCCATTAGACTGTAAAGGGCCCATATATTGTTCTGGCATAGGGGTCTCTTCTGTCTGCGTCCGCCCCTGCTCTTACCTGATATCTGCAGAGTGACTTTACTTGTTGCTTTATCAGGCGTGACGATAACAGAACAGATGTATTCTCCTCCATCGCTGAACTGAAGGTCGGGTAGGTACAGACTGGCATCTCCTCCTATAAGTCCACTGTCTGGCATAAGTGACCCCCGTCTTTTTGGGGTATGACGTCCACCGCTGAACATATAGACAAGTTCTTCTTCTTCCACTTTAGTCCAGAGCACAGAAACCATAGAAAGATCCAAATGAGAAGTTTTGTAGCCAGACAAGTGGCAAGGAATAGTCACATTATCCCCCAGTAAGGCCTCCATAAAGACGTCAGTTGTGTTGATTTCTAATTTACCTGGAAAGTAGTTGATGATTATTTAATTTACTAACAACATCCTACAACCCCCTCACATAATTTTTTTTTATACCATTTATTAGAATGGGCTACACGATTGCAAATATGATTAAAATTTTGCCATCTTTAGGCCCTCGATAATGGTAGGCTGGCTGCTGGCTAGCAGGACCTGTGGTGAGGTCATACCCATGTGACCAAAGGGGGTGGGGTCTCAGCCAATAGAAAAATGTTGCTTTCTGGTATAATCTTTGCTGGCTGAGGCCCCGCCCCCTTCTGGTCACATGGGTATGACCTCGCCACAGGTCCTGCAAGTCAAAATTTAATCGATTGTATAATACTTATGCTAATTCTAACAGGGGGAGGGGATAACTATGAATATCCCCCCCAGATATTATCTGATCCTCAGCTGCTGTCACTCAAGAAGTTGCTGATTTTATAAACTTTACTTTCTTGGATTTCAAAGCCTACATCCGAGCTGACAACTACAGGTATGTATAGAATCAGCCTGATAGTGCCAGTATAGCACTGTATGTGGAGAATCAGCCTGATAGTGCCAGTATAGCACTGTATGTATAGAATCAGCCTGATAGTGCCAGTATAGCACTGTATGTATAGAATCAGCCTGATAGTGCCAGCATAGCACTGTATGTGGAGAATCAGCCTGATAGTGCCAGTATAGCACTGTATGTATAGAATCAGCCTGATAGTGCCAGTATAGCACTGTATGTATAGAATCAGCCTGATAGTGCCAGTATAGCACTGTATGTGGAGAATCAGCCTGATAGTGCCAGTATAGCACTGTATGTGGAGAATCAGCCTGATAGTGCCAGTATAGCACTGTATGTGTAGAATCAGCCTGATAGTGCCAGTATAGCACTGTATGTATAGAATCAGCCTGATAGAGCTAGTATAGCACTGTATGTGGAGAATCAGCCTGATAGTGCCAGTATAGCACTGTATGTATAGAATCAGCCTGATAGTGCCAGTATAGCACTGTATGTGGAGAATCAGCATGATAGTGCCAGTATAGCACTGTATGTATAGAATCAGCCTGATAGTGCCAGTATAGCACTCTATGTATAGAATCAGCCTGATAGTGCCAGTATAGCACTGTATGTATAGAATCAGCCTGATAGTGCCAGTATAGCACTGTATGTATAGAATCAGCCTGATAGTGCCAGTATAGCACTGTATGTGGAGAATCAGCCTGATAGAGCTAGTATAGCACTGTATGTGGAGAATCAGCCTGATAGCGCCAGTATAGCACTGTATGTATAGAATCAGCCTGATAGCGCCAGTATAGCACTGTATGTATAGAATCAGCCTGATAGTGCCAGTATAGCACTGTATGTGGAGAATCAGCCTGATAGTGCCAGTATAGCACTGTATGTATAGAATCAGCCTGATAGCGCCAGTATAGCACTGTATGTATAGAATCAGCCTGATAGTGCCAGTATAGCACTGTATGTGGAGAATCAGCCTGATAGTGCCAGTATAGCACTGTATGTATAGAATCAGCCTGATAGTGCCAGTATAGCACTGTATGTATAGAATCAGCCTGATAGTGCCAGCATAGCACTGTATGTGGAGAATCAGCCTGATAGTGCCAGTATAGCACTGTATGTATAGAATCAGCCTGATAGTGCCAGTATAGCACTGTATGTATAGAATCAGCCTGATAGTGCCAGTATAGCACTGTATGTGGAGAATCAGCCTGATAGTGCCAGTATAGCACTGTATGTGGAGAATCAGCCTGATAGTGCCAGTATAGCACTGTATGTGTAGAATCAGCCTGATAGTGCCAGTATAGCACTGTATGTATAGAATCAGCCTGATAGAGCTAGTATAGCACTGTATGTGGAGAATCAGCCTGATAGTGCCAGTATAGCACTGTATGTATAGAATCAGCCTGATAGTGCCAGTATAGCACTGTATGTGGAGAATCAGCATGATAGTGCCAGTATAGCACTGTATGTATAGAATCAGCCTGATAGTGCCAGTATAGCACTCTATGTATAGAATCAGCCTGATAGTGCCAGTATAGCACTGTATGTATAGAATCAGCCTGATAGTGCCAGTATAGCACTGTATGTATAGAATCAGCCTGATAGTGCCAGTATAGCACTGTATGTGGAGAATCAGCCTGATAGAGCTAGTATAGCACTGTATGTGGAGAATCAGCCTGATAGCGCCAGTATAGCACTGTATGTATAGAATCAGCCTGATAGCGCCAGTATAGCACTGTATGTATAGAATCAGCCTGATAGTGCCAGTATAGCACTGTATGTGGAGAATCAGCCTGATAGTGCCAGTATAGCACTGTATGTATAGAATCAGCCTGATAGCGCCAGTATAGCACTGTATGTATAGAATCAGCCTGATAGTGCCAGTATAGCACTGTATGTACAGAATCAGCCTGATAGTGCCAGTATAGCACTGTATGTGGAGAATCAGCCTGATAGAGCTAGTATAGCACTGTATGTGGAGAATCAGCCTGATAGCGCCAGTATAGCACTGGCTTTAGGTTATATATGAAAATCCTGGTGACTGGTTCCCTTTAAATATGTGTATACTGCAAGTGAACATACCTTTAACCCCTTTACCCCAGAGCATGGTTTTCACCTTCGTGACCGGGACATTTTTTGCAATTTTGAACTGTCACTGGAACACTTCAACGGATCCCAGTGATTCTGATATTGTTTTTTTCATGACTTACTGTACTTTAAGAAAGGGGTAAAATTAGGACAATATTTTTTGCGTGTATTTGTGAAAATATCAGAAATTTGGCAAAAATGTTGAAAATATAGCAATTTTCAAACTTTGAAATTTTATGCCCATAAATCCGAAAACTATATCACACCGAATAGCTACTAAATAAGAATTCTCACATCTACTTTACATCAGCGCAATTTTTGAAACATCATTGTATTTACAAACCTTTTTTTTTTAGGGACCACATCCCATTTGAAGTGACTTTGAAAGGCCAAGGTGACAGAAAATACCCAAAAAGTGACCCCATTCTGAAAACTACACACATCACACTGCTAAAAACCACATCCAAGAAGTTTATTAACCCTTTAGGTGCTTCACAGAAACTAAGTAATGTGGAAGGGAAAAAAAAATAAATAAATTTTAATTTGTTTCCACAAAATTTTACTTTAGCCATAAACTTTTGCATTTTTACAAGGGTATCAGGACAAATGCACCAAAAACATTATTGTGCAATTTCTCCTGAGAACTCTGATAGCTCATATGTGTTGGAAATCAACTGTTTGGGAGCACGGCAGGGCTCGGAAGGGAAGGCGTGCCATTTGACTTTTTGAAAGCAAAATTAGCTGAAATCATTAGTGGACGCCATGTCGCATTTGGAGACCCCCTAAGTTGCCTAAAGAGTGGAGCTCCCCCACAAGTGACTCAATTTTGGAAAATAGACCCCCTCAAGGAATTTATATAGATGTTCAGTGAGCACCTTGAACCCTCGCAGGCTTCACAGAAGTTTATAATGTTGAGCCGTGAAAATAAAAAAATACATTTTTGCCACAAAAATTGTTACTTCAATCCGATAGCCTTTTTTTCACAAGGGTATCAGGAAAAAATGCACTATACAATTTGTCAGGCAATTTCTCCTGAGTACGCTGATACCTCATATGTGGTGGAAATCTACTGTTTGGGCACACGGCAGGGCTCAGAAGGGAAGGAGCGCCATTTCACTGCAAAATTTGCCGGAATCATTAGCAGACGCCTTATTACGTTTGGAGAGCCCCTGAGGTGCCTAAACAGTTGAGTTCCCTCACAAGTGACCCCGTTTTGAAAACTAGACTCCTCAGGGAATTTATCTAGATGGTTGTTGAGCATCTTGAACCCCTGGGTGCTTCACAGAATTTTATAACGTTGAGAAGTGAAAATAAAAAAAAAAAAAAAATACCACAAAAATTGTTACTTCAACCAGATAACCCTTTTTCACAAGGGTATCAGGAAAAAAATGCACTATACAATTTGTTGTGCAATTCCTCCTGAGTACGCTGATACCTCATGTGGTGGAAAACTACTTTTCAGGCACAGTGCAGAGTGAAGAAGGGAAGGAGCGTCATATTGGAGTGCAGATTTACTTGCAATGGTTTGTGGCAGCCATGTCCCATTGGCAGAGCCCCTGAGATGTCAGAACAGCAGAAAACCACCACAACTGACCCAATTTCCCCATTTTACAAACTACACCCCTCAATGAATTCATCTGGGCTTCAGTAAGCAAATTGAAACTAAAGATGTCACAAAATTTTATACTATTGGGCAGTGAAGAAAATTTTTTTTTACCACTAAAATGTTGTTTTAACCCCAGATTTTCAATTTTCACAAAAGGAATAGCAAAAAAAGGCCCCATAATGCATTGCACAAATTCTCCTGAAAGTGTCAATGCCACACGTGACTGTATAGTACTGTTTGGCCACATCACAAGGGTCAGGAGGGAAGGAGCGCCATTTGATTTTTGGAGCACAGATTTTTCTACAATAGTTTGCTGATTACATTTCCAGAGCTGCTAAGTGCCAGAACAGAAGAAATCCCCTCAAGTGACCACATTTTGGAAATTACCCGCCTTTAAGAATTCATCTATGTATTTATCTATGTAGTGATCATTTAATCTCTGGAAAACACCCATGGTGTCAATTGCAGGGAATTTTGCTGAATTTAAAATTGAAAACATTTTGGATCAGTTCCCATTTATACAATGCTCTATGTTGAGCACTTACATCAGGGTTTCCATCTACATCACTGAGATATGTGATTCAGGTGAAACCCGCAACAGATCCATTCACTAATGATGCAGCAGATTTACTCCAGACTCCGTTTGGCCTCTGTTCAGTGGTATCTGTTTTTTCAAAGATGAACAAAAAGTGTTGCTTACCGCACTTTTGTGCATGTCTAAAAATATGCATAAAAATATGGACCCCACTGGACCACCGGCCAGGACGTGAGGTCAATGTGACTCCCTCTGCCTCATTACAGTGAATTTTCTGTTGGGAATTTAGTCTGAATCACGGTTGTTTAGATATTTACGAGTAATCCCTGCTGCAAGCACTCAGCATAGAGTGCAGGATAAACATGAGCCGTGCTGTACTGCGAGCTGTTAGAGGCAGAATGAACAAATCAATAGCAGTTAAATTGTCTTTATTTATTTATTTATTATGCCATTCAGCGTGCGGTATAAATCATTAGGCGGCTTTATTCCCCCGGTCAGTACGATTACAGAGATACCAGGTTGATAGCTTTTTTTCTTTTAGGTTTGTCGACCATCACAGTAAAAAATGCTTTTTTACATACAGTCATATGAAAATGTTTGGGTGCCCCTATTAATGTTAACCTTTTTTCTTTATAACAATTTGGGTTTTTGCTATTTCAGTTTCATATAATATAATATAATAATAACTGATGGACTGAGTAATATTTCTGGATTGAAATGAGGTTTATTGTACTAACAGAAAATGTGCAATCCGCATTTAAACAAAATTTGATCGGTGCAAAATTATGGGCACCTCAACATAAAAGTGACATTACTATTTTGTAGATACTCCTTTTGCAAAAATCACAGCCTCTAGTGGCTTCCTGTAGCTTTTAATGAGTTCCTGGATCCTGGATGAAGGTAGATTTGATAGATTTGACCATTCCTGTTTACAAAACAATTCCAGTTCAGTTAAGATTGATGGTCGCCAAGCATGGACAGCCGCTTCAAATCATCCCACAGATTTTCAATGATATTCAGGTCTGGGGACTGGGATGGCCATTCCAGAACATTGTAATTGTTCGTCTGCATGAGTGCCTGAGTAGATTTGGAGCGGTGTTTTGGATCATTGTCTTGCTAAAATATCCATCCCCTGCGTAACTTCAACTTCATCACTGATTCTTGCACATTATTGTCAAGAATCTGCTGATACCGAGTTGAATCCATGAGACCCTCAACTTTAACAAGATTCCCGGCGTCGGCATTGGCCACACAGCCCCAAAGCATGATGGAACCTCCACCAAATTTTACTGTGGGTAGCATGTGCTTTTCTTGGAATACCGTGGTTTTTTGCCTCCATGCATAACGCCTTTTTGTATGACCAAACAACTCAATCTTTGTTTCATCAGTCCACAGGACCTTCTTCCAAAATGTAACTGGCTTGTCCAAATGTGCTTTTGCATACCTCAGGCGACTCTGTTTGTGGCATGCTTGCAGAAACAGCTTCTTTCATATAACTCTCCCATACAGCTTCTCCTTGTGCAACGTGCGCTGTATTGTTGACCGATGCACATTGACACCATCTGCAGCAAGATGAAGCTGCAGGTCTTTGGAGGTGGTCTGTGGATTGTCCTTGACTGTTCTCACCATTCTTCTTCTCTGCCTTTCTGATATTTTTCTTGACCTGCCACTTCTGGGCTTAACAAGAACTGTACCTGTGTTCTTCCATTTCCTTACTATGTTCCTCACAGTGGAAACTGACAGTTTAAATCTCTGAGACAACTTTTTGTACCTTCCCCTGAACAACTATGTTGAATAATCTTTGTTTTCAGATCATTTGAGAGTTGTTTTGAGGAGCCCATGATGCCACTCTTCATAGGAGATTCAAATAGGAGAACAACTTGCAAGTGGCCACCTTAAATACCTTTTCTCATGATTGGATATGCCTGCCTATGAAGTTCAAAGCTCAATGAGGTTACAAAACCAATTTAGTGCTTTAGTAAGTCAGTAAAAAGTAGTTAGGAGGGATCAAATCAAGAAATTGATAAGGGTGCCCATACTTTTGCACCGGTCAAATTTTGTTTAAATGGGGATTGCACATTTTCTGTTAGTACAATAAACCTCATTCCAATCCAGAAATATTACTCAGTCCATCAGTTATTAGATATATGAAACTGAAACAGCTGATGCAAAAACCCAAATTGTTATAAAGAAAAAAGGTTAACATTAATAGGGGTGCCCAAACTTTTTCAAATGACTGTATATTTTATATATATATATATATATATATATATATATATATATATATATATATATATATATATATATATATATACATATATCTATATATTATATAAAAACAAACACAAACAAACAGTTTTTGCATTGATTTGTTCTGTGGAGCTGTATGTCAGCTTTTTGTTTGCGGGAGTCGGGACAAGATGTTTTCAGTGGTACCATTTTTATTCATATACTATTTTTCAATCACGTTGTATTCCACTTTTTTTGTCCGCTGTATGATAAGACATAGTTTTTGCTACATTTTTTATTTTTTTTTTATAGTGTTCACTGAAGGGATTAACTAGTGTGACAGTTTTATAGCTTAAGTTATTTTGGACACGGTAATACCAAATATGTGTAGTTTGTTTTTTTTGGTTTTTTTTACATAAATATATATATTTATTGGAATAATATTTTTTTTTATTATTTTCCCCAAATTTTTGTTTAATACTTTTCACTTTTTTTTTTTACTTTATTTTTACCTTTTTTTTAACTTAGTCTCTTTATGGGACACTAACTTTCAGAGAGCTGATCACTGACATAATTCACCGCAGCATATTGTTTTAGGCTCTCCGCAGTTCAGTAACCATAGGTCGTTATGGTTACAACCCAGGGTTACCATGGCAGCGATTGGGTCCCTGTGATCGCATTAGAGGGACGCGATCGCCAGGGAGAGGTAAGCGATTCCTCTCCTTGCCTCCTGAATGCTGAGATCGCATTGATCGCAGCATTTAGGAGGTTGAACTGCCGGCACGGGGACCACTCCTGGCAGTGAGAGCTTGGTCCCGGCTACAAGATAAGCCAGAGATCTGGCGCCGATGGCCGGGGTAAAACATGGGAACACCCACGATGTACTGGGTACATCCTTGGTCGTTAAGGCCCAGACAGCCAAGATAAAATGACTAAGGTCAAAGTCCTACCCACTCGCGGCCAAAATCCGTTCTCCCTACAGCCAGCCAATGAAATACCTGGGTGATGTTATGAACGTAAAATCTTTCACACACATGAAACGGAAAAAGGGGTGCCCTACTGGAGGGAGAAACTACACCAGCATTCAACTGGTTCCTGTACACACTAGAAAGACCCTAGCCGCACAACTCAAAACACTTACTCGGACCTAACTCCCTAAAAGGCCGTCAAGGGGTTTCTCGTACCTCTTGAAGGTCCATAGGGGAGGCCGTGACACTGCCAACAAGGGGAAAGAAACTATTCAGGAATATACCAAACTCTTAGTGTTAGTGAGAATTCTAAAACCCATTCATATAAACCGACTCACTTCAGGAACTAAACCGGTGTTTACCCAATAAGTTAAACCCCCAAGCTGAAGGTCTGGAACTCCTAAACAGGAGTCCACGTAGAGGTATAGCCAGCTACTCGCACAAATAGTATGGCGTTTGGGTTACTTGTTACTTTGCGAGTTTTTCCTCATTGACTTGCATTGCACACGCTATTCGGAATGAATAAAAGAGTATTAGACAGCACTTTTTATGAGCATACAGAGTATGAAAAGTTAGGTAAACATTCAACTATTAAAAATCTCTCCATTCTGGCGAACACAGGGTTAATAGGCGATGCAGTAAAGTGCAAAGTTGCTAGTTTTCACAAACACCTTGCAACTTCATGTTTTTAAGAATCTGCAATGTATCTTACGATGTGTCGGCGGGGTCATGTCGTAAGTGACGCACATCCGGCATCGTAAGGTACATTGTAGTGTGTGACAGCTACGTGCGATTGAGATTGAATGGTAAAACGTTCATCGCATACACATCGTACCTTTCTCTAGAATTGCACGTCAGATTGTTCATCATACCCGGGGTAGCACACATTGCAGTGTGTGAGACCCCGGGAACGATGAACAGATCTTACCTGAGTCCTGCGGCTCCCGGCCCACAATGCAGAAGGAAGGAGGTGGGCGGGATACGTCCCGCTCAGCTCCGCCCCTCCGCTTCTATTGGCCGGCTGCCGTGTGACGTGGCTGTGACGCTGAACGTCCCTCCCACTCCAGGAAGTGGACGTTCGCCGCCCACATCGAGGTCGTATGGAAGGTAAGTATGTGTGACGGGGGGGTTACTCGTATGTGCGGCAGTTCAACAAATTGAATATGCCACACATACGATGGGGGCGTTGCAAATCGCATACGATATTGTATGCGAAATTGCAACGTGTAAAGCAGGCTTAAGTCTATGTTCACAAAGGGAATTGTTGCAGCATTTTTTTTTCCTGACCAAAACCTGATCTTGTGGCAGAATGTCTCCTGGGAGTCATAATTGGTTTTGGTGTGTTTTTTAGTGCAGTTTTTGTGGCGTTTTTGCAGCGTTTTTTTCTATACAGTGAGTGGATTTCAGTGCAAAACCATGGCAAAAACGCTGCACAGAATTGACATGTTCATTCTCTGAAAAATGCTGCAAAAACGCAGGAGGTTGACAAAACAGTCAGGAAAAATTTGGAGGTGATGTGTCTGTGTATGAGTTTTCTGAAATCTCAAACTTTGCTGGGACTGTAAAAAGCAGCGTTTTATTAGCATAGATTTGCACAAAAGCAAGGCAAAAACCATGCTAAAAAACGCTGCAAAAATACCCTGTGAGATCATAGCCTATCTTAAAGAATATCAAAGAAGAAAGAGCAACGCTCTATTCAGACGTCAAGTATTGTGTAGTTCTTTCTATTGCTTATCAAATACAAATACTCAAGGTCACCTTTTTGATTAGGGTAAGTTCACACTTCCATTGTTTTGCATCAGTCACAATCCGTCGCCTTGAGGAATTACGGTATCCTGCATAATATTTTGCAGGAATCCTTTTTTTCCCCCCTTAGGCTTCTATTAGCGACGGATTGTGACTGATGACCTTGCGTTGCATCCGCCGCATGACGATCAGTCGTTTACTGTCTGACCATCATGCGGGAGCAACGCTGAATGTAGCAGCGGATCGTTTTTCTACTGTGAGCATGCGCACAGTAAAAAACCATGATCGACTGTAAATTCAGTTCCAGTGGCCGGAACGATCAGCTGATCGCTCCGGCGGTCAGCCACTGTGAACGATCAGCTGATCGCCCGGCGGCCGGCTACTGTGAACGATCAGCTGATCGCCTGGCGGCCGGCTATTGTGAACGATCAGCTGGTCGGCTGGTCGATCAGTTGATCGTTCACAAAAGCAAGCCACCGGGCGATCAGCTGATCGTTCACAATAGGCAGCTGCCGATAAAACAGTAAAAAACCATGATCGACTGTAAATTCAGTTCCAGTGGCCGGAACGATCAGCTGATCGCCCGGCGGCCAGCCACTGTGAACGATCAGCTGATCACCCGGCGGCCAGCCACTGTGAACGATCAGCTGATCACCTGGCGGCCAGCTACTGTGAACGATCAGCTGATCGCCCGGCGGCCGGCTACTGTGAACGATCAGCTGATCACCTGGCGGCCGACTACTGTGAACGATCAGCTGATCACCTGGCGGCCGACTACTGTGAACGATCAGCTGATCGCCTGGCAGCCGGCTACTGTAAACAATCAGCTGATCGCCCGGCGGCCGGCTACTGTGAACGATCAGCTGATCGCCCGGCTACTGTGAACGATCAGCTGATCGCCCGGCTACTATGAACGATCAGTTGATCGCCCGGCTACTGTGAACGATCAGCTGATCGCCCGGCTACTGTGAACGATCAGCTGATCGCCTGGCGGCCGGCTATTGTGAACGATCAGCTGATCGCCCGGCTGCTGTGAACGATCAGCCGATCGCCCGGCGGCCGGCTACTGTGAACGATCAGCTGATCGCCCGGCTGCTGTGAACGATCAGCTGATCGCCTGGCGGCCGGCTATTGTGATCGATCAGCTGGTCGGCTGGTCGATCAGTTGATCGTTCACAAAAGCAAGCCACCGGGCGATCAGCTGATCGTTCACAATAGGCAGCTGCCGATAAAACAGTAAAAAAAAAACCGAAAACAACGTATCGTTTTTTTTGCAGCATCAGTCACATCAGTTGTGCCACTATCTGCAATGCATGTTTTGCATCAGTCATACAACTGATTGTGACTGATGCAAAATAGCAGAAGTGTGAATTTTTAGCCTTAATGATTTCCTTTTTTAGAATTATTGCTTTCCAGGACAAGTTTTATCTGAAGAGAAAAGATAAGGAAAAGACAAAAAAAAACAAACACACATGTTTGGACAGTGTAGAGATCTGCATTCTTGTCCTGAAGTGCAGCTGTAAAAAGAAAAAAAAAAAAAAAAAAAAAAAAGGGGGCCCATAAGAAATTGTTTCCTGTCACCAGGAGATTATAGTCTTCCTTGTGGATTGCTGAGCTTGAGAATCGCACAACAGAAGTTTGCTTAATCTAGGAGTGTAGGTTTAAGAGGTTTAACACTAGAACTACTGAGGTAGTCATTTTGACTACTTTGCACCATGTATTTCTATATAGGTGTCACGAGTCCAGTAGTTCTAGTGTTAAGATGTCTGAGCCTGAACACAAACTTCCAAGTCCATAGCGGCTGCATCTACAGGGCTCCTCCCTACCATTGTTACTACAGTCTTAAAAATTATACCCTAATAGACTCAAGAAAAAATAGAAGACTCACCGATTCCTGAATGTAGGAGGCTCAGAAGAAGGCTGAGGGTTATAAACAGAAGGCACTGGTGTGTAATCTGTGCCATTCTCCCTGAGCTGCCTCACTACTCCCAGCTGTACTCCCTCCAGCCTCCAGGCTATTCCAACTTTTACTTTCACATTATGAACATGAAACATTCCAACTTTCACTTTCAGAATAGGAGGATACATTCTCAACACAGACGCTGCATATTTTGGCTAGGTTCACACACTGCGTTTTTTTGACGCTGCGTTTTCGTGCGTTTTTTTGCGGTAAAAAACGCACAAAAACGCACCTGCGGCAAAAAAAGCGGCAAAAAACGCACGCGTTTAGCCGCGATTTGGTGCGTTTTTTTGCTGCGTTTTGCTGCGTTTTTGCTCACTGCGTCTTTATGCGTTTTTTATCAGTGAACAATGCCATTAAAGATTGTTGAAAAAAAAAAAAAGGTCTGATGTAATTTCCTTCTTCAATATGTTCTTCATTCTCCACTAGTGTATGCAATAGAGCAGGCAGCTGCAGAACTACAAGGCTCAGCATGCTCCATACAGGACTGTATGCTGGAGGGAGAGGCAGAGGGAGCAGAACTACAAGGCTCGGCATACTCCATCCAATAGTGTATGCAGGAGAGCAGACAGCAGCTGCAGAACTACAAGGCTCAGCATCCTCCATCCAGGACTGTATGCAGGAGTTTTTTGCCCCCCCAAAAAATGACGTGGGCTTCGCCATATTTTTGTATGCTAGCCGGGTACATCAGGCAGGTACAGGCTGCCCCCCAACCCCAGCTGCCTATTTGTACCCGGCTGGGAACCAAAAATATAGGGAAGCCCTTTTTAATTATTTCATGAATTTCATGAAATAATTTAAAAAAAAAATGACGTGAGCTTCGCCCAATTTTTGAGTCCAGCCGGGTACAACTAGGCAGCTGGGGATTGGAATCCACAGTGCAGGGTGCCCATGCTTTCTGGGCACCCCCGCTGTGAATTGCAGTCCCGCAGCCACCCCAGAAAATGGCGCTTTCATAGAAGCGCCATCTTCTGGCGCTGTATCCAACTCTTCCAGCTGCCCTGATGCCGGGTGGCTCGCTGGGTAATAATGGGGTTAGGGCTAGCTGTATAGCTGGCCCTAAGCCCGAAATTCATGGTGTCACGCCAATTTTAGACATGGCCACCATGAATTTCTAGTAAAGATAAAAAAAACCCACAACACATAGAAAAATATTTTTATTAGAAATAAAACACAACACAATTAGTGACTCTATCTTTATTAAAATAAAGAACCCCCCCCTCCGCAGTAATCCTGGGTCAAGGGTCCCGCGCCGTCCAATCCGGATCCAATATCATCTGATCGGTTTGCTGGACGGCAAAGCGATCAGATGATGTGTCAGGTTAAAGGACGTGAATCACATCACACATCAGCTGATTGTATAAAAGCCGATTATACAGTCAGCAGATGCATCGGTGCAAAAAAAAAAAAATACTTATGTGCTGATTACCGGCAGCTCCTGGAGCGATGGGGCGGGAGTCTGATCCTGTCCGATCGCTGCAGCAGCTGCCGGTAATCAGGGATGAAGTCTCCTGACGCATCCGCTGATAGCTTAAACCGGCCGGGCGCCCGCGTCACCGCGATACTTACGATCAGCTGATGCGTCAGGTGACTGCATCAGGTGATCCATCGCCAGGTCCTGCATCTATCTGCGGTGTCCCGGCCGTCTGCACACAGCTGGAGCGGCGATACCGGGAGAGCAGCTGGGAGCGGGCATGGCACTTTTTTTTTTTTTTCTACTGTTAACTTTTGTTTTCGCAGCCGCTTCCACCTCCCGCCCGAACATGGCGCCGCACGGCAGCATACATGCACAGGACTGGAGGTGGACGCGGCGGTGACGGTACCGGGAGGATTCACGCTTCTGTGTTTACTGACAGAAGGAATCCTCTTCCTGTACACGTCACTTTACTACCCACCTCCTGCGTTTATAGCGGCGTTTTTGGTCTTAGAAACGCACCAAAACGCAGCTATTTGCGTTTCTCATTGCGTCTTTCAACATCCCATTGCACTCAATGGATGAAAAGTGCAGTGAAAAACGCGGGAATAATTGACATGCTGCGTTTTTGTGGCACCACAAAAATGCAGCTGAAAAAAAACGCTGTGTGCAGACAGCAAAAATGAAAACTCATAGACTTTGCTGGGGAAGCAGTCATGCAGTTTTCTGAGCAAAAACGCACGCGAAAACTGCGCAAAAACACCGCGAAAAACGCACTGTGTGAACTTACCCTTTGGCTGTGTCCAAAACACTGCGTTTTACAGTACAGGGAAAGTGGTTGGGATTAATAGAAATCTCCTGCTCGGGGGGCGGAGCTGGACATGGCCGAGTGAGGACGCTACTTGCTGGAGCTCCTCTAAATAAACCCCTATAGTGCCGGTGTACTATCTATAATGGGCAAATCTGCTCCAAAGAAGAAAAAGCCCAGCACCTCAGGGCAGCCCCCTGCATCCCAGGGCAAAATTGGGGCTTACCTCACCCGTACTAGGGAGCCTGGGACCCTGCCACAGCCAGGAAGGGAACTGCGGCCTGCAGGGCTTGAAGGAAGCACCATCCCGGTGCCCGAGGGGGCGACAAGCCAGGAGTCCCAAAGGAGACAAGAAGCAGCAGAGGCCCCCGACGATCCGGGAAGACCCTCCAAAAGATCCATGGCGGCGGCGGGAGCTAGCGGATCCACCACAACGGGAGACGCGGTAACGCCAGCGGCGCCATTCCAAGATGGCGGCCGCGACCTGGAGACGCTAGCAGGCGGACCAGGGCTGGAGGCCGGACCGACCACGAGCGCGGCTCTACCCACCTTGCCCTCCGCTGCGCCTCTGACGGAGCCGGGGAGCCCTGCCATCCTGCCTGCAGCCGGCGCTGGTGGAGCTGGGGGAAGTGTGGCGTGCGGGCGCGGGGCACACAGGTGCTCGGGCTCAGAAGATGAGTCACCGCTGCGGGCCCGAGCACTGAAGAAACAGGTGCTGCAGGAAGAAGCTGCACTGCAGGCACCAGCAGCCCTGTCCTCACCCACAGGCGCAGCGACCAGAGGTGAGAGGGGAATAGGAGCCGGTACTGGTGGCCTGCTGAACTATAAAGCCCAGGTACAGGGGTCTCAGGAAGAGCTGGGGAGTGGGACCCGAGCCAGAAGGGGGAGTAGCGGCATCAGCCTCTTATCAGGAGACACACGACCTCCAGGGGGACCTGGAAATAGTGGAGGGCCCCATGAACTTTGGATGGCTGCCAATGAGTCCTGGGGGATACCCCAAAGGGAAGTGCCCCCTCCCTCCCCAGATCAGTGGTCCACCGGATCCTCCTGGGCTGAGAGCCCAACTGCCGCAGGCAGGGACCTAGAAAGGGGCCCATTGATCCCCATGAATGGGGGTCCCAGGGTACTGGGGTCACCACCAATTTGTCATGCATCTATGCCACAAGTATGGGACGATATAAAGAACCCCCAAAACACACAAACCCTAATATATGGTCCAGCCTTGCAGGATTCTTTCTATGCATACCCCACTATACCTCACGCTGCCGCCTCGAGGGGCGAGGATCGCCCGGCATCCCTGGCACACCTGCGGGCACTGTTACAAGCAATCCCCACCAAGAACGACATCGCAGCATTGGCCAATCAAGTAGTGGCGGAGTGTAAACAGGAATTTATCCAGCTGCGGCAGGATCTCTCCTCACTTACTCATAGGGTTGACACCCTGGCGGAGCAACAATCAAATTCCCAGATGTCCATCCAATCTATCCAGGAGACTGTAGAAAACCAATCCAAGCAACTATTTGCCCTTCAACAACATGTGGATGACTTAGAAAATAGAAACAGACGGAACAATTTACGAGTTAGAGGTCTCCCGGAATCTATTGCTGCTCCTGATATTCCCGCTGCTCTCCGTGCCATTTTAACAATCTGCTAAAGAGACCACCGGGAGCTGCCCTTGAACTTGATAGAGCCCATAGGGCTCTACGCCCTCCAGATCCAAATGACTCCCGCCCGAGAGATATTGTATGCAGAGTGCATTTTTTCGCTATAAAAGAGGCCATTCTACAAGCAGCCAGGAGGAAACAGAATCTGTCATACAATGGCTCTACTATCCGCATAATGCCAGATCTCTCACGGCACACTTTGGCCCAACGTGCGACTCTTAAGCCCCTTCTTGATGTCCTAAAAGAGAGGGGTTTACCGTTCCGGTGGGGATTTCCATTTTCCCTTTCGGTACAGAAAGATTCCCGATGGATGGTCCTACGTTCCCCAGAGGACCTCCCGGCTTTTACTGAGAGTCTGAATTTGCCAACAATCTCTATTGCAGCCTGGCCAACCACTCTACTCCAGCCTTGGGTGCCCAGGGAACGGCTTGCTTCTTCCAGACCAACTCCTCCTTTCGAGTCCAGCAGGGGGTTGCCTCCGAGAGGAGAACGGGGCCGCAGGGCGGGCCGTCCGCGGTAACCAATATGGAGGAAATTAATAGCTGAATACGCCTATATGACTTATACTTTTTACAGTATTTTACAGTATTTTGAGTTGCTGGGCTTCCACACGTTACATTCCAGTCTATTCATAGCCCGTATTACATAAGCATTTGTCACTTTTACCGGTGTCTATGGTTATCCTTAATGTTTTTTAGTTTATATGGAGCTCTGCTCGGTTATGTCTGACATCCTTTCTCCCCAAATAGGTTGGGATCCCCTGTCCTGCCTAGATGAGGCGGATATGTTCCCTAGGAACGTTTGTTCAGATTTAGTTTGTTGTGCTAGGCTTTTTTTGCCTGTTGTTCTTATTGTTCTCTTCTCTCTCTTCCTTTCTTACCTGCTACATTCTGCATTTCTTAAGTCTTCTTTTCTTTCTATCTTCAGCGGCTGGGCTGATCGTGTTCGATCCCTTCTCTTATATATTTCTAATATCCTACTCTTTTATAGATGGCGGACCTAACCATCGCTTCTTTCAACACCAGGGGCCTCAATGTTCCGGAGAAAAGGTCACAGATATTGTATCATCTCCATAAAAGGAAGGTGAGGATAGCGTGTCTCCAGGAGACACACTTCAAACAAGGACATGCCCCTATTCTCAAAAATAAATATTACCAGACGTGGGTGTCCTCGGACAACCCTGACTCCCGCTCTAAAGGGGTGGCAATAGCCATCCATAAATCCCTCCCACATCAGATCCTAAAGTGCACGACAGATAGTCTTGGAAGGTATATAATTCTTTCGCTGAGGGTGGGGACCCACATCTTCACAATAATTAACGCATACGCCCCAAATCAAAGACAGGACAGTTTTATTTCCCGTTTGATCGACGTCGCGATTCCCCTGATACAGGGTACAGTGATTTTCTGTGGTGACCTTAATGTCACCCTAGACCCTACCTTAGATAACTCAAAGGGGAAATCTAGCATTGCATACTCTACCATTAAACGTATTAAAAAAGCTTTATTGCGCATTCAATTGTTCGACATCTGGAGAATACAGCACCCATCGGACAGAGACTATAGTTTCTACTCCCACACCCAGGATTCCTATAGTCGCCTTGATTACATACTAGTACAACATAGCGCGCTCCCCTGGATCCAACACACAAAAATGGATAACATATTGTGGTCAGATCATGCGCCGGTTTATTGCACGATTGAGATCCCCTCTCTTTCGACCCCTAGAGGGTCGTGGCGGCTGAATGAGTCATTGTTACTGGATGAGCTTTGTGTTTCTGATATCCAAACCTCTATTGCAAGGTTCATGGAAGACCACTCGGTAGATGACACAGCCCCCACTTATAAGTGGGAAGCATTGAAATGTGTCCTACGAGGTATTTTTATTAAGCACGGGTCCCGAATCAAGAAAGAAAAGGCCCAGGATATAGTAAAAGCTCTCCATAGGGTTTCTGAACTGGAGCTCATCCACAAGCGAGCCTTATCGGCCACAAATTTACAAGCCCTCTTACGAGCTAGGTTTGAGGTTAAAAAATTGCTTGATTCCTCATATCAACGTCTAATGCAGGTGGGAAAGGGGAGGTTTTACGAGTTTGGAGATAAACCCGGCAGACTGTTGGCAAACGCGTTGAGGGAAGAGAGAGCCCACACCCTCATCCCCTGCATTAAGAACTCACGCGACGAATTACTTTACGCCACCCCAGACATCTCAAACACCTTCCACAACTATTATTCAAAGTTATATAATATACCTGCTGAGCCCCCTAGCTCGGGTGAGGGGTACCCTTCAATGCCCTCACCTTTTAGATGTCTCGATAGCTCTGTAATCAATAGCTTGGAGAGCCCGTTTCTACTGGAGGATTTATTGGCAGTGATTCGCGACACTCCTGGCAATAAGAGTCCTGGCCCCGATGGGCTCCCCGCTAAATTTTATAAATTCTTTTCAGAACAATTAGCGCCCCTTATGCTCCTTTCCTTTAATTCAATCTCAGAATCTGTCCCCTTTCCGTCCCAGTCCACCACGGCTCATATCTCGCTGCTCCGTAAGGCCGGAAAAGACCCCACGACGTGTAGTAGTTTTAGACCAATATCGCTTCTCAATGTAGATTTAAAAATCTATGCCAAGCTTTTGGCAAATAGACTTGGCCCCCTACTCCCTGACTTGATCCACTTGGATCAGGTCGGGTTTGTCCCTGGTAGAGAGGCAAGAGACAACACCATAAAAACTCTAGATTTAATCCAACACGCACACACTAAGAAACTCCCCTTGATGTTGCTGTCTTTGGATGCTGAGAAGGCTTTCGACAGGGTTTCCTGGCAGTCGCTTTCTCAGACCCTAGAGCATATAGGCCTGGGACCAGTTTTCTCGTCTAAAATTATGGCTTTATATAATTCCCCGACTGCCCACCTTAAGATTAATGGCACTCTGTCGAGACCCTTCTCCATTCGAAACGGGACCCGACAGGGATGTCCCCTGTCACCGCTATTATATGTCTTAGTTATGGAACACTTGTTGTCGGCCATCCGGGCGAACCCGGACATACAGGGCATCAAGATCGCCAATCGGGAACATAAGTGCGCTGCCTTCGCTGACGATCTCCTTTTATATCTGTGTAACCCTACCACATCCCTCCCGTCCTTAATGACGGTGCTAGACCGTTTTAGCAAGTGGTTCAATTTTAAAATCAATTTCGATAAATCAGAGGCTCTAAATATATCTTTACCCCAATCAACTGTGAATGTTATCAAACCAAACTTTCCCTTCAGATGGCCACCTCATGGTAGTATTGGATATTTAGGCATTAAAATCCCTTCTGACCTGTCCAGGCTCTTTCAACTAAACTACCAAAGCTTCCTGTCACGGCTCGAGAAGGATTTAGCTCTGTGGCATAGGGGCACTCTCTCATGGTTCGGCAGGATCAGTGCACTTAGAATGACGGCTCTGCCAAGATTGTTGTATTTGATACAGACGGTCCCGGTCTATGTACCGGCAACCTATTGGGCCAAGATGCAACGTATATTCGGTCGATTTGTTTGGTCTGGAAGGCGTGCCCGTATAGGGAGTAGCATCGTAACTAGGACTAAGGGTGCGGGGGGAGCGGGATTGCCTGACTGCAGAAGGTACTACCTGGCAGCCGCCCATGCCAGGGTCCTAGACCTTTTACATAACTCTGACTCTAAGCTTTGGGTTAGTCTGGCACAAAGTATGTGCCCCTTATCATTACCGACCCTGCCCTGGACCTGGCCGCTTCTCACCAGGCATAAGATTGAGATGTCCTATAGTACTAAACAAACATTGAAAACGGTCCACTCTGTGTCATCACGCAATCTCCTGATCCAGCCTAGAGGGCCCCTTATGCCACTGACCGATAACCCGGAGTTTTTACCGGGAGCATCATCAAACAATTTTCTGGGAAGCACAAAATTGAATCCTTTGAGACTAAATCGGGTGGCCCCGGGGGGGTCCCTCCTCCCACTACGGGAGATGACAGAGAGCCAAAATTTCAGACTACGATTCCATTTTGAATATGCCCAACTCAAACACTTCTTGACCTCACAAGACACTGTCGTGGCCCACCCTCCGCCCCAAACACCCTTTGAAGACCTTTGCACTGGTACCTCTGATACGCGCCATGCAATATCAAGAGTGTATAGGATTATGACGAGTGCAGTAGAGGTGTCACTTCCTCGCTTTTGTAAAGCATGGGAGTCAGAGCTCAATCAAATGATCTCCAAGAATCAATGGGAGCGGTGTTTCCGCCTGACCCACAGGTCCGTGGTTGCCACTAGGATGCAAGAAACCAGCTATAAAATACTTTCCAGGTGGTACAGGGTTCCGGCGTCTCTTCATGCATGGTGCCCCGAAATACCTGACACTTGCTGGCGCTGTGGAGCCCAAGGTGGTACCATGTCTCACATCTGGTGGCACTGTCCAGGCCTGTCGGCCTTTTGGAGCAAAGTACTGGCAGCCATACAAGAGGCCACAGGGATCGTAGTCCCCAGTCGCCCGGAGGCAGTCTTATTGTATATCTGTAGCATAGCGGAAAGGGTTTTTAAGAAATCTATCTTGGGCCACCTTCTCCAGGCCGCTAAGACAGTGATTCCTCGGCGCTGGAAAGATTCTAACCCTCCGACGTTTGACGAGTGGGTAACTGAAGTAAATGTGATTTACTGCATGGAAATGGTGATGGCCCAGTCACGTAGGCAAACGGTGGAGACAGCCACTAAGTGGTTCCAGTGGGAATCTTTCCTATCTAGTAAAAAATTTCTGGACCTAATTTGATCTCCGGAAGGGGGGCACTCTGGTTTGTTGGTGTTTTTTTTTCTTTTTCTCTCTTTCAGACAGCTTACGCCACACTTTCAACAAATCTTAGCTCAATAGACATTGTATCAGTCCCGGTCGCTTCACCTTACTCTCATTCTGCTTTTTATCTCTCCTCCTCCTCTTCTGAACTACCTCTTCTTCTCTGGATTCTATGACTCTACTTGCCTTAACCTACTCTTGTTGTTTTATCATTATCTAAGGCCTTAAATGATTATCTGTGTACCATTTCTGCCATCCATAGAATATTACAAAGCCTGCGAAGGCTTAGCGTTGCATTGACTTTTGATTAGCATCATTGATACAACATGGATGTGTGTTCTAATACTGTATTCTTTTGAAAATTAATAAAAATTTTAAATTGGAAAAAAGAAATCTCCTGCTCACTATGCTTTGCTTTTTTCTTTTTTTTTTTACGCTGCGTTAATTCACCTGCGGTGTGTGTTTCCAATCTGCAGCATGTCAATTTCTCTTGCAGGTACACTCATTTTTCTGTGCAGATTTTCAACATAGATTTGCAGTAGATGCGGAAAATCTGCAGGTAAAAGACCCACATTTATTTTATTTTATTTATTTGCCAAACTTGTATGCCACCCCTCTCCAAAGACTCACAACATATTAATGCAAATTACAAAGCCTGTAACAAATAAACAGTTAACATAAAATTAATATTTTACCTTAAAAATTCTAAAACCCCCGACAGACATACCCCATTTATACCAATCTTTACCGCAGTTATAATTTATTAGCTGTATCCGACACAACTTTATTAGCTGTATCCGACACGAACGGTCCCAGGCCTGCTGGCATAGGTAAGTCTTGAGGTCTTTACGGAAGGCCAATAAGGTAGTGGCAATACGGAGCTGTAGGGGGAGCTTATTCCAGAGGGTTGGGGCTACTATAGAGAAGGCTCTAACCCTGAGAGTCACCAGTCGACAACGATTTATCGGCGGGACTCGGAGGAGACCCTCCCTATGGGTCCGGACTGGTCGCTGAGACACATGAGGTAGGAGACGATCTCGAAGGTATGCTGGCCCTATGGCATGTAGGGCTTTATAGGTGATCACCAACACCTTGAATTGTACTCTGAGGCTAATCGGTAGCCAGTGCAGGTCGCGGAGTGTTCTGCCTCATAGCAGCCTGCTAATAGTCATTCATTGCAATTTCTGTTACAACCTCTAGAGGTCGTTGTTATTCTTTTGAATTGCTGAGTTTCCCTTTAAGCAAAATGTATTCTGGGTAAGGAACGCCTCCTGAGCTGAGAAGAAGCTTGCAACCATTTTCTCTTTGGATTTGTTAGGAAAGGACCAGCCGACTTACCTCTCTGTACATTCACCCCTGCCTAGTGTAATCCGGTGAGCAAAGCAAATTACATGTGTTAGTGATAGAATCTTAGATGGAAGACTGTAGTAAATGCATTGTACATTCTAATTCTACACCTTTAGCGTCAGCCCTGTCTTGTTTCGTGTAAAACGACCGTATGCTCCTGTGCCATCCACGGAAGTCAAAACACAAAAACTTTGTGTCTTCTGTGACGCATCAGTCAAAGCGATCGCAGCAGTAGCGTACCTCAAAACCACATATGCAAATGAACAGAGCCACATCGGTTTCGTTATGAGCCGGGCAAAATTGGCGCCACTCCGTGAACACACGAAACCCAGACTTTAGCTCTGCGCTGCCGTCCTCGCGGTTGAATTTGCCGAACTTATCTCAGATGGGATGAGTCTGGAGATCAAATACGTCGAATTTTATACAGACAGCAAAGTGGTACTTGGGTATATCTGCAATGAATCGCGACGCTTCTATGTCTACGTCAGCAACCGGGTACTAAGGATAAGAAGATCCACTTGCCCTAGTCAATGGCACTGTGTCTACCCATCACAATCCTGCAGACCACGCGACTAGATCCGTTGCACCAAGTCATCTGAGAGACACTACATGATTGACAGATTCGGCCTTCTTGCACCGTTCGATGCCTGACATCAGAGAGTCTGATACATTTGAGCTAGTGGACCCAGATGACGATGAAGAGCTTCGTCCTCAAATGCAGTGCAGGTAGCCAGTGCAGGTCGCGGAGTGTTCTGCCTCATGGCAGCCTGCTAATAGTCATTCATTGCAATTTCTGTTACAACCTCTAGAGGTCGTTGTTATTCTTTTGAATTGCTGAGTTTCCCTTTAAGCTAAATATATTCTGGGTAAGGAACGCCTCCTGAGCTGAGAAGAAGCCTGCAGCCATTTTCTCTTTTGGATTTGTCAGGAAAGGACATGCCAACTTACCTCTCTGTACATTCACCCCTGCCTGGTGTAATCCGGTGAGCAAAGCAAATTACATGTGTTAGTGATAGTATCTTAGATGGAAGACTGTAGTAAATGCATTGTACATTGTAATTCTACACCATTAGTGTCATCCCTGTCTTGTTTGTATAGATAAGATTTTCTATGTGTTGTAGCTGCAGTGACCTTTCACCTAGATTCTCATTATAACTGCATCTCATATACTGTTATGCTATGTTAACTCTGTATTAACACTGTACTGACTGTAATAATTTTCTTGTTATAGTTTTTACCCGTATAAAACAGTATCTTGGATATTCCGTATTCCGTATACCGTATTCAACTGCATCTTGGATATACCATATTCACCTGTATCTTGGATATTTCTATACTCACTGTATATTCCACGTACTGCAATCAAGTTCACGTTACCAGCTAATAAATCAAGGCTACTGAATTCCAGTCTGTTTATTTGAAATGTGAATGAGGGTTTAGCTGTATGCCGGAGATTCGGTAGCCAGTGCAGATCGCGGAGTGTTGGCAAGATGTGGGAATGTCTAGGAAGTCCAACAATAGCTCTTGCGGCTGCATTTTAGACTACCCGCAGTCTCCAAATATTTTTCAAGGGTAGCCCCATGTAGAGAGCGTTGCAGTAGTCGTTCCTTGAAGTAATAAGGGCATGAGCAACTGTGCTCAGAGCCTCACGATCCAAATAAGGGCGCAACTGGTGCACCAGGCGAACCTGGGCAAACGCCCCCCTCACCACAGCCGATACATGGTGGTCTAACCAACCTGTTGGGGTTCTATGAGGGGGTAAGTTCAAACCTGGATATTGGTAATGCAGCTGATGTGATTTATTTGGACTTTGCAAAGGCATTTGATACTGTACTACATAATAGCCTTATACTAAAGCTCCAGAAGCAAGGACTAGGGGACACAATATGCAACTGGGTAAGGAATTGGCTAAAAGATAGGAAACAAAGAGTAGTCATAAATGGTACATTCTCTAAATGGGCTATAGTCAGCAGTGGGGTGCCGCAGGGATCTGTGCTTGGACCGATTCTTTTTACTCTCTTTATTAATGACCTTGTGGATGGGATTGATAGTAAAGTGTCAGTCTTTGCCGATGACACCAAACTATGTAGAATATTAAAAACTGACCTGGATAGTACAATATTACAAAAAGATCTGGATAAGATGTCAGAATGGGCAGATACTTGGCAAATGAGATTTAATGTTGATAAATGTAAAGTAATGCACCTAGGACGGAGTAATCCTAGCGCTGCGTATACATTAAATGGAAGTAACTCGGGACTACAGAACAGGAGAAGGACTTGGGTATTCTCATTACAAATAAGCTGAGCAGCAGCACTCAATGTCAAGCAGCAGCTGCTAAAGCAAACAAGATTTTAGGGTGTATAAAAAGAGAGATTAGATCCCGTGATCCCAACGTATTGTTACCCCTCTATAAATCACTTGTAAGGCCACATCTGGAATACGGGATCCAGTTTTGGGCTCCACATTTTAAAAAGGACATTCAGAAGTTAGAGTCAGTTCAAAGGTGGGCAACTAGACTATTACAAGGAATGGAGGCCGCCCGTATGATGACAGGTTGAAAAAGTTAGATATGTTTAGCTTAGAAAAAAGCCGTCTCAGAGGAGATCTCATTTATATGTATAAATACATGTGTGGTCAATATAAAGGACTGGCGCATGACTTATTTCTTCCGAAAACTATACTAAGGACCAGGGGGCACTCACTGCGAGTGGAAGAAAAGCGATTCCGACACCTAAATAGGAAAGGGTTCTTTACAGTTAGAGCAGTCAGACTGTGGAATGCCGACCACAAGAGGTAGTAATGGCAGATACTATAACAGCTTTTAAAAAAGGGCTGGATGATTTCCTCACTACACAAAACATTGTTGGTTATAAATGACTTAGTGACTAAATGTAGAACTGGTGGAGGAAGGTTGAACTAGATGGACCTAGGTCTTTTTTCAACCTAAGTAACTATGTAACTATGTAACTATAATGTTAGCCGTGGATCGAGGAGGACTCCCAAGTTGCGAACCTTCTCTGAGGGGGTAATAAACTCCATGTGTTTTTTTGTGCGGAAACATATCAAAAACGCTGGTAATCTGCACCCGATGATGTCAATACCAGGAAGTTTAAAAAAAAAAAAAAAAACAGCTTTATTTAAAGCATGGGACATCAAAAAGAGGCCAAAAACCACAGCATCAAAAACGCAATGAAAACCCAACATCAAAATTGCACACAAAATCGCAATGGAAAAAAAAATGCAAGTAAACTAAGGTGCGGAGATGGTGCAGAAATTCTGCAGCGTCAAAAACTCAACTGATTCTTATTGTGGGACCAGTGCCTTATTCTACAGACAAAGTCCCGTCAGAACAGGAGAAGTTTGTCACTACCGTAGTAGTAATAAGATTGCAATTAATGTATCAAACTAATAGACATAAGGCTGTGCCCACGTTGCGTTCTGTCCCTGCAGAAATTTCTTCAGCGATTTGAACAGCACACATGCGCTTCAAATCGCTGCAGAAACAGTGCGTACTGAAAAGCCGATTTCATGCGCTCTGGATGCAGCCTCCCCCATAGACAGAGTGGGGGCTGCATCCAAAGCGCATGAAAGAAGTGACATGTCACTTCTTAGAACGCAGCGCTCAGGCAGCAGCCGAATCGCTGCAATCTAATACACCACGTGGGCATGGATTAGGCACAATCTTCATAGATTGTGCTGGGGACGCAGGATGCATGCAGTTACGCTGCGGTGCAGAACGCAGCGTAACTGCATGAAAATACGCCACGTGGGCACATAGCCTAATACACAGGAGTGTGACTGCAGCCTCACACCGGGCTACACCAACTGTTTGGATAGGGGCACTACAGGGGGAAAATAAAATTAGCTTTGGGCCACCCGTATAAAACTATTTCTATAAACACAAAATGTGATATCTATAAATGACTGATAATTACAGATCAACCTGCACAAAGAAGTCACAACACCTAAAATGGCTAAAAATGAAGCCACTGTGCCCCCTGAATATAACATGAAGCCACTGCGCCCCCTGAATATAACAAGAAGCCAATGTGCCCCCTGAATAACGTTAAACCACTATGCCCTATGAATACAATGTAAAGCCATTGTGCCCCCTAAATATAAAATAAAGTTACTGTTCCCCCTTAGTATTAAATGATGTTACTGTGCCCCGCTGTTATATTTAATAGTATCTGCTTTTGAAGAATACCGATGTAATTTTTATGTCGGTGGCGCTGCAGGAAGCCATGATTGTCTCCTTGCCTTGCGCGCTGTACTACTATTACCTTGCTGCCCTTTATTTGTCATCCATTTGTAATCACAGTGTCATTCCACCCCAAAATGTTTCATGCCAAGGCCCCCTGAGTGGGAATAGCCACCTTAAAAGTTTTGGGTTGTTTACAAATTTGGCAGGAAAAAAACTTGCATACTTGGAATTCAACTTCCGCATTTGTTAGGGTACTTTCACACTTGCGTTGTTTTTTTTTTGGCGCAATCCGCTGTCTTGGGAAACAACGGAATCCGTTAACGGATTCCGTTGTTTCCCATAGACTTGCATTGATGACGGATTGTGCCAAAAGTACCTGCGTTGCTTCCGTTGGCCGATGCTCCGTTGCTTCCGCCAAGCGGAAGCAACGCAGAATGTAACGTTAAATGCTTGTGTCAAAATGACGCCAACCAACGGATTCCGTTGGTTCCGTTAAAATTTATAATGGTTCCCTATGGTAGTGGGTTCCGTTGCTAAGTGCTTAACAACGGAATCCGCTGCTGGATTCCGCTAATTTATACTGAGCATGACCAGAATGGAAAAAAATGAAAAAAGAAATAAAACAGAGCTGACGGATTCCGTTAGACGGACGCCTAACGGACGCCAAACGGATGCAACGGTCCGTTATTTCACAGGAATCAGCTAACGGATTCCTGTGAAATAACGGACCCGTTGCATCCGTTGACACCACAAAAATAACGGATGCGTCAAAACGACGCAGCAACGGACCCAGCGGATTCAACCCAACGCAAGTGTGAAACTAGCCTTACCCATTGAAGCTTATATGTAAAAAGACATGGAGACAAATCTGCACTAGGGGAGTTCCAGGCCTAAATATCTGCTCTTCACTAAGGTCAGACAAGAGCCTGGATATGCCCGCCCGTCAGCCAAGTATTTTAGCTCTTCCTAATCCAGGTGCAGGACGGCACCATGGGCGTCACAACACTCAGTTTCAAATTTTCTGGCCTCCTCAATGAGACAGGACCTGCATTCAGGGGGACCTACACATCCTGGGCACACCACCACCCTGTGGATTAGTACAATCCCACCAGTTTATAGCGAAGAAGTGGGATCTCTGTAATAAAGCTTGGCCCATCTGTACGCAGCAGGTCCCCTGGACCTCCTGAGACCCCCTACGGCTCACAGAAGTGGGTGGAAGGCTCCGACTGCAGACATCCTGGACGGACGTGTGAAGAAACGGGCTCAGAGCCTTTTCACTCCCTTGTCTTACCCAACTCCAGTTCTCAAGGACCACCAACAGAGCACGTCTTCATGATTTCCTCATCATTGCACAGGTTTTGGAATCATCACCAATAGAACTGATTAAATTATCACCTGTGCTGGAAATCCTAAAAACATGCACTGCTGGACTGGAGGTCTGGAGTTGGGGAACCCTCCCATAGGCCTCCTTCACATGTTGATGTTTCCGGTATGTGTGACGTCTGTTTTCACACGTACTGGAGATACGGACACACAATGACCCATTAAAATCAATGGGTCTGTGCACACGTGCATGTTTACACAGGGACTGTGTGTCAGTATGGAGCATATGTCGCGGGCGGAGGAGGGGACGCGGCGCTCTCCCACTGCTCGGGTCCGGCGCTGCTGCTGCTCGGTGGTGGCTCGAGCGGTGGGCCGGATCCCAGGGACACGAGCGGCGTTCCTCGCCCGTGAGTGAAAAGGGGATTTGATCCTGGGGATTGGATATTGTCCGTGACACCACCCACGGTTGTGGTGATATTGGTGACACCACCGCTGCTCTGGACAGGGATCCCTCCCGATGACAGGGAGCAGCCTGGATGTTAGTTCTCCCCTCCGTGGGTAGGGGGTTGATTGTCCCGGGGCTCGGTGATGGGGTAGGGATGGATGGCAGGCGAGTTACAGGGCCTGGTGAGGTGCAGGGTCGCGGGGGCAGCGCTGTGCGGGCACGGTGGTACTCACTCAGCCAGTAATTCACACAGAGTCTCTGGTCAAACAAAAGGCTGGATGGACGGGTCCCACAGGCGGCTGCGGTGTTTTTCCCCTGACCCCAATTTGGTACTGTAAGTCCTTTCCTGCACCTTCCGTACGCTCCTCCTGTGCTCCGGTTTCCAGCTGGCTCCCCGGTTCGGTACCGGGGGGCCACCGCCCAGCCCCGGCTACCTACGGTTCCACCAGACTGTCTTCCCGGCTCCCGCACACGGCCACTACCGTCTGCCTGACTGGCTACACGAGGGCCCTAGGCTCCAACCTATGCCCCAGTCTGCGTCTGCCTCTCTGCAGACCTCCTCTCTCTTCCTCTCCTGGACTTGTCTGGACCTGCTTCCTGCCTCAGGCCAGCTAAACTCCTCGGTGGGCGTGCCTATCTGCTTGACTCCACCCACCTAGTGTGTCTGTCTGAACCCGAGGGAAGGAATCAGGTCTCACTGGGGATGTCTGCTGTGAACTGCTGGGGGTGGGGGTGTGTGTGTGTTGTTACCTGTTGCCCCTGGCTTGTCCAGGGCGCCACACATACGCATGTCCATGTACTCCACACAGAGACATGTTCGTTTTTCTCCGGCAGCACTGGTGTCACACGGCCCGGATGTGATCCATGTGACACGTACCGGTTAAAACATGTCTTTGAAATAAAATGATATTCTATACTTGCCTGTCTTCATCACTGCTGTCACTTGCTTCCGACCCCCACTCATTATGCTCATGAATATTCACTGCACCTCGAACCGGAAGCAGCAGCGTCGGAGACAGCAGCACCATGGACAGGTGAGTATAGAGGTTCATGCTGTCCGTGTGCTATGCGGAACTCACACGGATAGCACGTTGACAACACATGCTGAACACACACACGGGCACATATACGAACAAACCTATGTGTGATTTGCACGGACGTGTGAAAGAGGCCTTACACAGCAGACAATTACCATTTTTTGCGTTTTCATTTTTTCCTCCCCTTCTTCCCAGAGCCATAACCTTTTTTTTTTATTTTTTCTGTCCACATAGACAGATGAGGGCTTATTTTTTTGTTTGTGGGACATGTTGTACTTTTCGAACGGCACCATTTATTTTGCTACATACTGTGCTGGAAAACCGGAAACAAAAATTCCAAGTGTGGTGAAATTGTGAAAAAACCCCACCATGAATTGTATTTTTGGGGAAATGTTTTTAGGGTGTATACTAATGAGCTAAAATGACCTGACAATATGATTTTTATCATTAGTACAATTACGGCGATACCACATATTGGGTTTTTTTTAAATTATTTTAGTAGTGAAAAAAAAGTTTGTTTTAAAAAAAAAAAAAAAAAAAATTGTGTTTGTGTAGCCATATTACAAGACTCGTAATGTTTTAATTTGTCAGTCAATGGAGCCATGTGATGGCTTATGTATTGCAGGGCGACGCAATGTTTTTTATTAGTATCATGTTTGGATAGATATGACGTTTTGATCGCTTCTTACGAAATTTTTGTGGTATTGCAACAACCAAAAAAAACTTAATTTTTGCGTTCTCGTTTTTTTTTTTTTGTTTCCAGTGTTTACTGATTGGGTTCATTATTTTTATATCTTGATAGATCGGACTTTTCTGTATGCGGCGACACCACATATGTGCTGTGCACACGTTGCAGATGTTTTCCATGCAGATTTTGGTGCCTAAAAAATCTGTACCAAACAACTGAATTGTCAATGTTTTCTGCATTTTGCTATCAGAATGCATAAACAAAAACACATAAAAAAACTCATTGAAAAATGCAAAACCTCGTAAAAAAAAACATAAAAAAATGCATAAATAAACACAAAACCATGGCGAAAACATTTTTTTTCTATAGCGTTTTTCCTGCCAAGAGATGTAGTTTTTTTATGCAGAAAATCTGCAACGTGTGAACATATCTTCAAGGCTGTGTGCACATGGTGCGTTTTTTTGGTGCAGTTTTGTGACAAAAATGTATATCTATCCTTTTGCCAGAAAAGTCAATGAGAATTCTGAAGTTTTGTGCACATGTTGCTTACTTTTCTTTGAAGTTTTGGGTGTAGAAAAAATATGCACCGTGTCAATTCTTGGTGTGTTTTGTTTTCCTGTGTTTTTTTTTTTTTTTCAGCCCTTCCAGCCATTGATTTCACAAAGAAAACAACACATGGCACAAAAACAAAATCACCATAAACGCACCAAAAATGCATGCTTTTTTGGTGCGTTTTTCTACCACAAGGTGCAGATTTTGGTGGAGAAAATGTCTGCACCAAATACTCAGCGTGCGCACATAGCCTAAAGGCTACTTTACACACTGCGATATCGGTCCCGATATCGCTAGTGTGGGTACCCGCCCCCATCTGTTGCGCGACACGGGCAAATCGCTGCCCGTGTCGCACAACAGCCGTCACACATACATACCTGTCCGGCGACGTCGCTGTGACGGGCGAATCGCCTCCTTTCTAAGGGGGCGGTCCGTGCGGCGTCACAGCGACGTCACTGAACCGCCGCCCAATAGCAGCGGAGGGGCGGAGCTGAGCGGGACGTAACATCCCGCCCACCTCCTTCCTTCCTCATAGCGGCCGGGAGGCAGGTAAGGAGAGCTTCCTCGTTCCTGCGGTGTCACACGCAGCGATGTGTGCTGCCGCAGGAACGAGGAACAACCTCGTTACTGCTGCAGTAACGAGATTTGAGAATGGACCCCCATGTCGCCGATTAGCGATTTTGCACGTTTTTGCAACGATGCAAAATCGCTTATCCCAGGTGGTCAGACACCTCCAGTCTTGTAAGACGTGTGCCTATTAAGGTAGAAAAAACTGTAAAGACCTCGTAGAAACACCCCCTCATCCGCTCTACTGCTCCGGTGATTGCAGATTAGTCATATACATCTACCATGAGTAGGTTTATATGAGTTTTGTGCGTGTTGTGTGAATTTCTTTTCAGGTCTGCTCTGAAACATCCAGTGTGGAAAACGTTACTGCTGAAAAACTCATGGTGCTGGTGGTATGTAAAGATGGAGTTCCTAAAAAGTGGTAAAAGTACATATCCTATAGCACAGGTCATTATAGAGGTCAGTACCTGGGGATGCCCCTGATGAACCCATCTGCCATTGTGAAGAGGGGAGAAACGCGTTGGGATTCTTTCATGCTAAGTGTCTGATAAATATGCGTTTATTTTATTAGTCTGAGTGTGAATTGGACAGTGGAGAGTCTGTGATTGGACGAGATCTCCTCATGACTTTACCTGGCTTTATTATTATTATATTGATACAGTGGGTACATGTTATACATGTGAGATATTTAATTTATTTTAGGGTTTGGTCCTTGAATTTGCTGTATCATATTGATTTAAGCTACAAACAGCTATGTAAATACAGAGTGTGAATATTTAATCTTTGGGAATGGATTGGATATATATAATTGCATATTGACGCCTCTTTATCCCCGGTATCTCACGGTTTCTATATTCCCTCACTGACATTAGCAGCACGTATTAGCTTAGCAGTGTAGGGATAGGGAGGGTGAGCCGTCGCTGAGCGGGGGCGCCATTTCGCCTTATAGGGTGCCGACCTCCGCTGCGAGGTAGGGAGAGTTTAGGGCTATTGCCCCAATCCCTGCCCCCTCCTTTATTGGAATATTTAATTGTGTCTATACTCACATGGGTGGATGTTGTTTGGAATTTTAATGATTATAACATAAACATGTAACGATCCACGAGATAATGGTGAACGCTGCAAATCATGTAACAAATGTTCGTTTTCCTTTAATAATTCGATCTTTACATAAGGTATTTTTGGTTTAGCACCTACAATGTGATTATATTTCTCACAGATACTGCAGATACAGTGTGATATCCTGACCAGTGATGTACGAGCCGTATACAACTGCCTATACAGTGTGTTATATATGTGTATCCTCCAATTCCAGATCCTAAATCAGTGTCAGGAGCACGTGGTCTCCAGCCAGGAGACCGGGCGATCCTAAAAAGACAAGTCAGAATGAGACATGAGTCAGAATCAGATGGACCGATCCAGCTTATCCCAACCACAGCAACTTCTATGAAGCTTGAGGGAAAACCCAGACAACAGCGGCTGTAAAGAGTCCATCGTACCAGCAGAATGAGGGTCACAACACACATAGTGCTGGAGTATCTCACATAGAACCTTATGGATAATTTCTAGATTGGGGATGATACATGTGAAATAACGATAAGGGAACATGGGGTACAGGAACATTACACAAATAAGGGCTCATGGTGGGAAAGACATTATCTGACCTGAACCAATCAATTATTTTAAGGGTTTAAGTGACTTAAGGATAACATACACTTATAGGTAACTGGTATTGTTTTATTTGTTGGAATTTGAAGCCGTAAAAGTGCTACTCTGTGTTACTGAAGGTAATCGGATCCATGTGTAAGGGAAATCTTGTTAAAAGCCTCCTGGTGGTAGATTATAGACCCGAGATAAGAAGAGATCCATTAGAGTTGTGATACAATCAGGTGTATTCGGGTAGAAAAGTCTCGAAAACGCGGACAGCACTCGGATATTGACTGAGAATCAGTCTTTCAGAAACAGTAACGCTAAAAGCTGCAGCATAACGGTAAGAAGCTTATTCTTACAATTGCCTTACTCTTTCTAATCGATTAATCTCGAAATCTGAGTGAGCTCGTCAGCATTAAATAGTCTGTTCTAGTTACCTGTGCCTCTGTGAATTGTGTGTGCGGGATGTGATCAACTCTCTGATCAGCAGTCTGTACCAGTGGGGGCAAAGGCTTAGTATTGCTTGTATAGCGGATAGCAAAATGAAAAAAGGTTGCAGTTAAAGCATTAGAGCTGATGTGTTAGAGGACCACGGTAGGGTCAGAAGGTTAATAAAGTATTTAGGGGGGACTGTTGAGGAGAGCCATAAGATTAAATACTTAATTAACCTCTTGACAAGGGATTGTGGGAAATGTCGATTTGCCTTACATAATTCAGGGTTCAGATCATATACATGACACAGATATAAAGATGGCTGCTATTGCCTGTTTCTCCACACCTTGCCTGGAATGCAAGGAATGTCCAGATGAAAGAAGACCACCATATAAGGGAAGACAGACCAAACCATCAGCATGGATGCACCAGATGACGTCCCTCCCATCATCATGGTTTCATCCACTGAAGTCAGACGCACCCATCAACAGCAACACAGATCTCCCCATTCGCTAGCTCATGAACTGTCCCACTAAATGTGCATATCTGAACTTGTGTACGCCCCTAGCCTATATCAAGAGGACGCATGCTCTTCTCTGTCTGTTTGGTGCCATTTTTCTACTGTGACCAAGAAGAGATTACACATCCGACTGTGTCTGGTGTGGATTCTTTTATGCATGCACTTGGTATATACCAATTCGGCCAGGCAATAGGCAACTAGTGATCTCTGGTTAAGAGTTCACCTTAACAGGTGTCACACGCAACGGCATCGCTAATGCGGCCGGATGTGCGTCACGAATTCCGTGACCCCAACGACTCCGCATTAGCGATGTCGCAGCGTGTAAAGCCCGCTTTAGCCCACTTTCACACTGCGTTCCTTTCTCTTTTCACTGGTCCCGTTGGAGCTTCCGTCCGAAACCCCGCAAAATGGGTTTCGGACGTATGCTCTGATGGGGCCACTGACTATAATTGTGGAGACTGAGTCACTTTGTGCTCAGTCGTGCACCATTTTCGGGAGAATACGCTTACTGGAGGCGAACACACAGACAATCTACGTCTGGGTGTTCTCCTCCAATAGGCGCATACTCCCAAAAATGGTGCACGACAGAGCACACGGTGACTCCATCTGCACCATTATAGCCAGTGGCTCCATCAGAGCATACGTCCGAAAAAGGTTTTGTGGGTTTTTTGGACAGAACCCTCAATGGGACCACTGAAGAAAAGAAAAGAGGAACGCACTGTGAAAGCGGGCTCAGGGGTGTGAAAAATAGAATTTTATTTCTGAGTTTTCAGACTAGAAACTCTGCGAAAACCAGAGTTCAAAGTACAAAAGTTTTAGGCTATGTGTCCACGCTGCGGATTTTGCCGCGGATTTGCCGCGGATTTACCGCGGATTTTCCGAAAATCTGCAGCAGCGGCACTTCCAAGCCATTTCAATGGCATTTTGGAAATGCTGTGTCCATGCTGCGGATTTTTCCGCGGCGGATTTGCCGCGGATTTGGATCCGGAAAAATCTGCAGCATGTCAATTATTGTTGCGGATTTTGGTGCGGATTTTGGGTATAGAATGGGGGAAAGAAAAAAAAATCCGCATCAAAATCCGCGGCAAATTCGCGGTAATCCGCGGCAAATCCGCGGCAAAAATAAGGTGCGGATTTGCCGCGAAAGTCGCGGATTTTCATGCAGAAAAATCCGCAGGTACATTCTACCGTGGACACATAGCCTTAGAGTTATTGCTCTGAAATCTCCGCAAACAAAAACGCTCAGTGTGAACATAGTCTCATGGCAGGGCATCCATAGTTGTTCTAAGCCAAGGTGCAAATATGTTTTGTTTTTCTTTTTTATGTAAACTCTTAAAAACTGTGGTCAAAATCTGTGTTACAAAAAAACTCTTAAAGGGAACCAACCATCAGGATTTTCGAGTATAAGCTGCAGCCAGTGCAGCACTGGCACTATCATGCACAGTGTGTACATACCATCAGGGGGCAGCTCGGGTGTTTAGGCAGCGAAATCCAACTTTATAAAGTTTGAAATTTCGTGCACTTTTTGATTGACGTGTGCACCTCTGTGTTAATATCCGGGCGGGTTATGCAGGAGTTCCCCGCCCCCCCACCAGCCTGTTCCTCCCTCTCTCCTGATGTCCGGGCGGGTTATGCAGGAGGACCCCGCCCCCCCGCGCTGCCTGTTCCTCCCTCCCTCCGGCTGTATGTAAATATCTAATCTTCAGAAACATGGCGCCGGAGTGGGCCTCAGCGCATAGCGCTTATCTCCGGCGCCATGTTTCTGAAGCCCGCATTACACAGCTTGGTGTCTGCAGACTGCAGAACAGCTGATCGGAGGACGCGATCAGCTGTAGCTATGACGACGTGCCGCCTCAGGACACCGGGCCAGGACAGGAGCCTGCCAGCGACATCGGGGGTCAGGTGAGGTAAGTTCACAATGGACTCACATGACCCCGTGACGGCAGTGCTGCGAGACCCGGTCACGGTAGTGATATCGGGCGGCACTGTCTTCACGGGGTCAGGTGAATGAAATTACTAGCACCTGTGATGTCATTGCCCCAGCAGGCACGCACACATTATACACACACATACACACACTATATATATATACACACACACCCACACTGCTGTGTGTGCGCCCCTGCGTTGACCTGGGCTCACCTTCTGAGTTCCAGGTCACTGCAGGAAAGCACTCACAGCTGTGTGTGTGTATAATGTGTGTATGCGCGTGTGTATAATGTGTGTATGCGCGTGTGTGTATGCGCGTGTGTATAATGTGTGTATGCGCGTGTGTGTATAATGTGTGTATGCGCGTGTGTATAATGTGTGTGCGCGCGTGTATAATGTGTGTATGCGTGTGTGTATAATGTGTGTATGCGCGTGTGTGTATAATGTGTGTATGCGCGTGTGTATAATGTGTGTATGCGCGTGTGTGTATAATGTGTGTATGCACGCGTGTATAATGTGTGTGCGCGCGTGTGTATAATGTGTGTGCGCGCGTGTGTATAATGTGTGTATGCGTGTGTGTATAATGTGTGTATGCGCGTGTGTATAATGTGTGTATAATGTGTGTATGCGCGTGTGTATGCGCGTGTGTATAATGTGTGTATGCGCGTGTGTATAATGTGTGTATGCGCGCGTGTATAATGTGTGTGCGCGCGTGTGTATAATGTGTGTGCGCGCGTGTGTATAATGTGTGTATGCGCGCGTGTATAATGTGTGTGCGCGCGTATAATATGTGTGTGTGTGCGCGCGTATAATATGTGTGTGTGTGTGCGCGGGCCTCTCTGCTGGGGCAATGACGTCACAGGTGGAAGTGAGGGGCTGCTCTCACAATCAATGGGGGACTTTTAGTTCTGCATTAAAGGGGTGGTTCACCCATTTTTTTTTTTCCCCCAATGATCAGATGATATTGGATCCGGATTGGACGGCGCGGGACCCTAACCCAGGATTACTGCGGAGGGGGGGTTTATTTCAATAAAGATGGAGTCACTAATTGTGTTGTGTTTTATTTCTAATAAAAATATTTTTCTGTGTGTTGTGTATTTTTTTTTTATCTATCATTACTAGAAATTCATGGTGGCCATGTCTAATATTGGCGTGACACCATGAATTTCGGGCTTAGGGCTAGCTGATAATATACAGCTAGCCCTAACTCCATTATTACCCGGCTAGCCACCCGGCATCAGGGCAGCTGGAAGAGTTGGATACAGCGCCAGAAGATGGCGCTTCTATGAAAGCGCCATTTTCTGGGGTGGCTGCGGACTGCAATTCGCAGTGGGGGTGCCCAGAAAGCTTGGGCACCCTTCACTGTGGATTCCAATCCCCAGCTGCCTAGTTGTACCCGGCTGGACACCAAAATTAGGCGAAGCTCACGTCATTTTTTTTTTAAATTATTTCATGAAATTCATGAAATAAAAAAAAAAAAAAGGGCTTCTCTATATTTTTGGTTCCCAGCCGGGTACAAATAGGCAGCTGGGGGTTGGGGGCAGCCCGTACCTGCCTGCTGTACCCGGCTAGCATACAAAAATATGGCGAAGCCCATGTCATTTTTTTTTTCTTTTTGGGCAAAAAACTGCATACAGTCCTGGATGGAGGATGCTGAGCCTTGTAGTCCCATGCATGACAAGTAACAGTGTGGATTTTGGCTAAGTTCACACACTGCGTCGTTTTATTTAAGCGGTGTTTTTGTGCGGTTTTTTGCGTAAAAAAAACCCAAAAAAACCATACGTGGCAAACAACAGACGCGTTTTTACCGGGTTTTGGTGCGTTTTTTGCTCTGTGTTTTTATGCTTTTTTTTTATCAGAGAAAGATTGTTGAAAGAAAAAAAAAAAATAAAAAAGGTCTGAAGTAATTTCCTTCTTCAATATGTTCTTCATTCTCCACTAGTGTATGCAGGAGAGCACACAGCTGCAGAACTACAGGGCTCAGCATGCTCTATCCAGGACTGTATGCTGGAGGGAGAGGCAGGGGGAGCAGAACTACAAGGCTCAGCATCCTCCATTCACTAGTGTATGCATGAGAGCAGACAGCAGCTGCAGAACTACAAGGCTCAGCATCCTCCATTCACTAGTGTATACAGGAGAGCAGACAGCAGCTGCAGAACTACAAGCCTCAGTATCCTCCATTCACTAGTGTAAGCAGGAGAGAAGACAGCAGCTGCAGAACTACAAGGCTCAGCATACTCCATCCCGGACTGTATGCAGTTTTTTGCCAAAAAAGAAAAAAAAAATGACGTGGGCTTCGCCATATTTTTGTATGCTAGCCGAGTACAGCAGGCAGGTACGGGCTGCCCCCAACCCCCAGCTGCCTATTTGTACCCAGCTGGGAACCAAAAATATAGAGAAGCCCTTTTTTTTTTTTAATTATTTCATGAATTTCATGAAATAAATAAAAAAATGACGTGAGCTTCGCCTAATTTTGGTGTCCAGCCGGGTACAACTAGGCAGCTGGGGATTGGAATCCACAGTGCAGGGTGCCCATGCTTTCTGGGCACCCCCACTGAGAATTGCAGTCCGCAGCCACCCCAGAAAATGGCGCTTTCATAGAAGCGCCATCTTCTGGCGCTGTATCCAACTCTTCCAGCTGCCCTGATGCCGGGTGGCTAGCCGGGTAATAATGGAGTTAGGGCTAGCTGTATATTATCAGCTAGCCCTAAGCCCGAAATTCATGGTGTCACGCCAATATTAGACATGGCCACCATGAATTTCTAGTAATGATAAAAAAAAAAAAAATACACAACACACAGAAAAATATTTTTATTAGAAATAAAACACAACACAATTAGTGACTCCATCTTTATTGAAATAAACCCCCCTCCGCAGTAATCCTGGGTTAGGGTCCCGCGCCGTCCAATCCGGATCCAATATCATCTGATCATTGGGGGGGAAAAAAAAAAATGGGTGAACCACCCCTTTAATGCAGAACTAAAAGTCCCCCATTGATTGTGAGAGCAGCCCCTCACTTCCACCTGTGACGTCATTGCCCCAGCAGAGAGGCGCGCGCGCGCACACACACACACATTATACGCGCGCACACACACACACACATTATACGCGCGCACACACACACACACACACACACATTATACGCGCGCACACACATTATACACACACGCGCGCGCACACACACATTATACACACACGCGCGCACACACATTATATACACACACTATACACACACACTACACACTATACACACACACACACACACACTATACACACACACACACACTATACACACACACACTATACACACACACACTACACACCCTATACACTATACACACACTATACACACACACACACTATACACACACACACACACTATACACACACACACACTATACACACACACACACACACTATACACACACACACACACACACGCGTGCGCGCACACACATTATACACGCGTGCGCGCACACACATTATACACGCGTGCGCGCACACACATTATACACGCGTGCGCGCACACACATTATACACGCGTGCGCGCACACACATTATACACGCGTGCGCGCACACACACATTATACACGCGTGCGCGCACACACACATTATACACGCGTGCGCGCACACACACATTATACACGCGTGCGCGCACACACACATTATACACGCGTGCGCGCACACACACATTATACACGCGTGCGCGCACACACACATTATACACGCGTGCGCGCACACACACATTATACACGCGTGCGCGCACGCACACATTATACACGCGTGCGCGCACACATTATACACGCGTGCGCGCGCACACATTATACACGCGTGCGCGCGCACACATTATACACGCGTGCACACATACACGCGTGCGCATACACACATTATACACACGCGCGCATACACACATTATACACACGCGCGCATACACACATTATACACACACGCGCATACACACATTATACACACACGCGCATACACACATTATACACACATTATACACACACGCGCATACACACATTATACACACGCGCATACACACATTATACACACACACAGCTGTGAGTGCTTTCCTGCAGTGACCTGGAACTCAGAAGGTGAGCCCAGGTCAACGCAGGGGCGCACACACAGCAGTGTGGGTGTGTGTGTATATATATATATAGTGTGTGTATGTGTGTGTATAATGTGTGCGTGCCTGCTGGGGCAATGACATCACAGGTGCTAGTAATTTCATTCACCTGACCCCGTGAAGACAGTGCCGCCCGATATCACTACCGTGACCGGGTCTCGCAGCACTGCCGTCACGGGGTCATGTGAGTCCATTGTGAACTTACCTCACCTGACCCCCGATGTCGCTGGCAGGCTCCTGTCCTGGCCCGGTGTCCTGAGGCGGCACGTCGTCATAGCTACAGCTGATCGCGTCCTCCGATCAGCTGTTCTGCAGTCTGCAGACACCAAGCTGTGTAATGCGGGCTTCAGAAACATGGCGCCGGAGATAAGCGCTATGCGCTGAGGCCCACTCCGGCGCCATGTTTCTGAAGATTAGATATTTACATACAGCCGGAGGGAGGGAGGAACAGGCAGCGCGGGGGGCGGGGAACACGTGCATAACCCGCCCGGACATCAGGAGAGAGGGAGGAACAGGCTGGTGGGGGGGCGGGGTCCTCCTGCATAACCCGCCCGGACATTAACACAGAGGTGCACACGTCAATCAAAAAGTGCACGAAATTTCAAACTTTATAAAGTTGGATTTCGCTGCTTAAACACCCGAGCTGCCCCCTGATGGTATGTACACACTGTGCATGATAGTGCCAGTGCTGCACTGGCTGCAGCTTATACACGAAAATCCTGATGATTGGTTCCCTTTAAACTCTTCCAATTAATTTCTATGGCAAATCTACTTTATTCTTCATATCAGAAGGATTTTTTTTTCTTCTCTTTTGAAGTGATTTTTAAAAACACTGTAAAAAAAAAAAGTTAGGCCTTGTGCTTTTTTTGCTGCACTTGTGGTGCAGTTTTGGGTGCAGTTTGTGGTCCTAAACTGCATATATGATCTTCCCCAGCAAAGTCTATGAGAAATCCGAAAGGCTGTGCGCACATTGCTTCTCTTTTTCCTGCAGTTTTGGTTGCAGAAAAAAGAAGCAGCATGTCACGTCTTTCTGCATTTTTCCCTGTGTTTTCACGTTGACAATATTAAAATAATGCAAGAGCAAAAACATGGCAAAAACACACCGGAAAAAACGCTGTTGTTCGGCCAGAGGTGCGTTGATCTGCCAGAAGGTGCGTTTTTTGCTAGAGAAACAAAACTGCAGCGTGCGCACATACCCTAAGGCTTTATGCACACACTGCGGATTTGTTTCTCTAGCGAAAAACGCACCTTCTGGCAGAAAAACGCACCAAAAACGCAGATATTCTGCAGCAAAACCTATAAGGAAAAAAGAAGTAACGTGCGCACAGCATTTCGGATTTCTCATAGACTTTGCTGGGGAAGGACTGGATGAAGATTATGAGCAAAAACTGCACCAATTCTGCAACAAAACCCAAAGCGAAACCGCAGCAATAATCCAGTGTGCACACAGGGCCTAAGACAATGTGCGCACACTGCGTATTTGTTTCTCCAGCGAAAAACGCACCCTCTGGCAGAAAACTATACCTACCTGCGGAAAAAACGCACCAAAAACGCATGCGGTTTTACTGCGGTTTTGGTGCGGATTTACCAGGTTTTTGCTTGCGTTTTTTTTAACATTGTCAATGGCAAAACAGGGAATAATGCAGAAAAGAAGTGACATGCTGCTTCTTTTTGCTGCAGCAAAACCTGTAAGAAAAAAAGACGCAACGTGCGCACAGCATTTTGGATTCCCATAGACTTTGCTGGGGAAGCACTGCACCAATTCTGCAGCAAAAACCACAGCAAATCCACGGCAAAAAAACCTCACTGTGCGCACAGGGCCTAAAAATGTCACTTTTTTGAAGAGGAGATCCTGTAGGAAACTTCTCCAAACTGGGAAATGTCCAATTAGGAGAAAAAAAACGCTTCACGAAAAAAAATCTTCACAAAAGCCACCCCAAAATGATGTTGTAAAAACCCAAGCCCCTCACACAGCAACATAGAATTTTTTTTTAAAAAGTTACTGCACTCGGAAAATGTTGAAATTTATTTTGGGGACAGTTTAGAATTTTGTTTCTAACTAAAATAAAATAATAATAATAATAACAATAATAATAATAATAAATTATAATTAATAATAAATTAATAAAATTAATAAAAATAATAAAAAAAACGCCAAAGATGTGGTCATTTTTACCCCATACCGAACCCATAAGAACAAAACTTTAAAAAAAAAATATGGCGGCATTTCATTTTTTTTCACGTTTCACCCCTCTTGGATTTTTAATCCCCGTTTTTCGAATATGTAAGGAGTGATCACAGTCATTCAAAACTACAAATGAATGGAAAAAGAAAAAAGTTATGGTTCTCGGAATAAAAGGCAAAAGTGCAAAAATGAAAATTAGCCGTGGCACGAAGGGGTTAAAGGGTTTTTCTGGAATTTTAACAGGACACAGACATTGTGTGGGGAATGACAAGAAGGGATTAGGAGAAAAGAAAAATGAGTAAAATGTAGTGATTTTTTGTGACAAGACAATATAACGGAGCCTCACAGTTTAAGAGACTATGAGGTAAATTTCCCGCCAATAAACACAAAATGGCGGCTGCTCCGACTGAAAACATTACGTACCTGCACATACAACGCTCACCACACGTGTCGCTGCAGCGTTTCCAGCTACACCGCACCGCTCTACCACGGATTTAGAACTCTATGGTCAAGTTACCTCTAGAAAATGACGTCAGACGTACGCTGTTCCGTTCATCCAGTAATATGTCTGCAGTACACTACATTGATTTTTACCACGGCGGCCATGTTTCCGGAGACAAAATATAATTGTTCTCTACGGGCATAGTCTTCTCTAAGATGGGACCATGAGTGGAGTCAAATAACAGGATTAGCGAAATGGACGTGGAAAAAAAATACGTCTATCGGGCAGCTGCGGAGGTGACCCTCGGGTGGCAGCAAAGATGGGTGGCAATTTGACTAGAAGCTTACGGGGGGATCCGGACCCCAAGACTATGCCGGACAGTCCTGTGGGGGAGCAGTTCCAGGAGAGGGGTACGTGGTGTCAGCAATGGTGTGTGCTACATGTTAGTGAGTATTGCTCCATGTATGCAGCCCCTGTGCAGAGCAATGCCTGGTCTGTGCTGCACATCTAGGGTGGAAATTATTGGGACGGTTGCGTTTTGTGTTGTGAATTTGCAACTTTTTGCACGCTTTGCGCTGTCGTCCCAATATAGCGGCGTCTGCGGTCATGTGATTTGCGCCCAAAGAGTCACATAATAAAAATGTATAGGAATAAAATATGGGATTACCCCTTAAAGGTGCAGCAACATTGATTAAATCAGGTTTTTGGGTAAAATGCATATATATTTTTTCCGTATCACAATCAATATTAAAAAAAAAAAAAAAAAAGAGAAATCTTGCATTTTCAACCCCGGTCACTGAGACACCTGTTGTTTCAGGAAATGCACACTTACATTAGCTGCAGCGTACAGACTCTGACCCTTATCTTTTGTATTGACGCCTCTTATGAGTGTGTGCATTGTGAAGAGAGGGGGAGGAGGTGAGCTGTGACATCACATTGTGACTGGTGGATCCTGTGTGATCAGCTGTGTATAGAGGCGTTACCTGTCATTGTCATCCTGCCTCTGATGATAATGAGACTGCTGAAACCGCTTCCTGACAGCATAGGAAATATGTAAAAACACAGCCTCAGAGGCCTTTGTGAAAATTGCAGGATTAATAAATATTTTTGTAAATTAAAGATTGTGAGATATATATACACAGTATATATCTAAAAAAATTAAGGGGACACTAAAATAAATAACATTCTGTTGTTTAAGTGCTCTGTTGTGTTTTTTTTTTTTTGAGCAATATATATAGTACAGACCAAAAGTTTGGACACACCTTCTCATTCAAAGAGTTTTCTTTATTTTCATGACTAAAAATTGTAGATTCACATTGAAGGCATCAAAACTATGAATGAAAACATGTGGAATGAAATACTTAACAAAAAAGTGTGAAACAACTGAAAATATGTCTTATATTCTAGGTTCTTCACAGTAGCCACCTTTTGCTTTGATTACTGCTTTGCACACTCTTGGCATTCTCTTAATGAGCTTCAAGAGGTAGTCACTGGAAATGGTTTTCCAACAGTCTTCAAGGAGTTCCCAGAGATGCTTAGCACTTGTTGGCCCTTTTGTCTTCACTCTGCGGTCCAGCTCACCCCAAACCATCTCGATTGGGTTCAGGTCTGGTGACTGTGGAGGCCAGGTCATCTGGCGTAGCACCCCATCACTCTCCTTCTTAAGGCCACATCTCACTAAGCAACATTGCTAGCAACATCGCTGCTGAGGCACGACTTTTGTGACGTAGCAGCGATGTTGCTAGCTATGTTGCTGTGTGTGACATCCAGCAACAACCTGGCCCCTGCTGTGAGGTCGTTGGTTGTTGCTGAATGTCCTGGGCCATTTTTTAGTTGTTGCCGTCCCGCTGTGAAGCACAGATCGCTGTGTGTGACAGCGAGACAGCAACAACTAAATGTGCAGGCAGCAGGAGCCGGCTTCTGCGGACGCTGGTAACCAATGTAAATATCGGGTAACCAAGAAGCCCTTTCCTTGGTTACCCGATGTTTACCTTAATTACTAGCATCCGCCGCTCTCACACTGCCAGTGCCGGCTCCTGCTCTGTGCACACGTAGCCAGACTACACATTGGGTAATTAACCCAATGTGTACTCTGACTAGGAGTGCAGGGAGCCAGCGCTAAGTGGTGTGCGCTGGTAACCAAGGTAAATATCAGGTTGGTTACCCGATATTTACCTTAGTTACCAAGCGCAGCATGCTTCCACGCGTCGCTGCTGGCTGGGGGCTGGTCACTGGTTGCCGGTGAGATCTGCCTGTTTGACAGCTCACCAGCAACCCATGTAGCGACGCTCCAGCGATCCCTGCCAGGTCAGGTTGCTGGTGGGATCGCTGGAGCGTCACTTAGTGTGACGGTACCTTTAGTCAGATAGCCCTTACACAGCCTGGAGGTGTGTTTGGGGTCATTGACCTGTTGTTCTGTATGCCTTCAATTTTGAATAAATCCCCATCAGTGTCACCAGCAAAGCCCCCCCACACCATCACACCTCCTCCTCCATGCTTCACGGTGGGAACCAGCCATGTAGAGTCCATTCGTTCACCTTTTCTACAAAGACACGGTGGTTGGATCCAAAGATCTCAAATTTGGACTCATCAGACCAAAGCACAGATTTCCACTGGTCTAATGTCCATTCCTTGTGTTCTTTAGCCCAAACAAGTCTCTTCTGCTTGTTGCCTGTCCTTAGCAGGGGTTTCCTAGCAGCTATTTTACCATGAAGGCTGCTGCACAAAGCCTCCTCCTAACAGTTGTTCTAGAGATGAGAAGGTGTGTCTAAACTTTTGGTCTGTACTGTGTGTATGTATGTATGTGTGTGTATGTATATATATGTGTAATATATATATATATATATATATATATATATGTGTAATATATATATATATATATATATATATATATATATATATATATATATATATATATATATATATATATATATATATATATATATATATATATATATATATATATATATATATATATATACATACACACACACACACACACACACACACACACACACACACACACACACACACACACACACACACAGTTAGGTCCAGAAATATTTGGACAGTGACACAAGTTTTGTTATTTTAGCTGTTTACAAAAACATGTTCAGAAATACAATTATATATATAATATGGGCTGAAAGTGCACACTCCCAGCTGCAATATGAGAGTTTTCACATCCAAATCGGAAAAAGGGTTTAGGAATCATAGCTCTGTAATGCATAGCCTCCTCTTTTTCAAGGGACCAAAAGTAATTGGACAAGGGACTCTAAGGGCTGCAATTAACTCTGAAGGCGTCTCCCTCGTTAACCTGTAATCAATGAAGTAGTTAAAAGGTCTGGGGTTGATTACAGGTGTGTGGTTTTGCATTTGGAAGCTGTTGCTGTGACCAGACAACATGCGGTCTAAGGAACGCTCTATTGAGGTGAAGCAGAACATCCTGAGGCTGAAAAAAAAGAAAAAATCCATCAGAGAGATAGCAGACATGCTTGGAGTAGCAAAATCAACAGTCGGGTACATTCTGAGAAAAAAGGAATTGACTGGTGAGCTTGGGAACTCAAAAAGGCCTGGGCGTCCACGGATGACAACAGTGGTGGATGATCGCCGCATACTTTCTTTGGTGAAGAAGAACCCGTTCACAACATCAACTGAAGTCCAGAACACTCTCAGTGAAGTAGGTGTATCTGTCTCTAAGTCAACAGTAAAGAGAAGACTCCATGAAAGTAAATACAAAGGGTTCACATCTAGATGCAAACCATTCATCAATTCCAAAAATAGACAGGCCAGAGTTAAATTTGCTGAAAAACACCTCATGAAGCCAGCTCAGTTCTGGAAAAGTATTCTATGGACAGATGAGACCAAGATCAACCTGTACCAGAATGATGGGAAGAAAAAAGTTTGGAGAAGAAAGGGAACGGCACATGATCCAAGGCACACCACATCCTCTGTAAAACATGGTGGAGGCAACGTGATGGCATGGGCATGCATGGCTTTCAATGGCACTGGGTCACTTGTGTTTATTGATGACATAACAGCAGACAAGAGTAGCCGGATGAATTCTGAAGTGTACCGGGATATACTTTCAGCCCAGATTCAGCCAAATGCCGCAAAGTTGATCGGACGGCGCTTCATAGTACAGATGGACAATGACCCCAAGCATACAGCCAAAGCTACCCAGGAGTTCATGAGTGCAAAAAAGTGGAACATTCTGCAATGGCCAAGTCAATCACCAGATCTTAACCCAATTGAGCATGCATTTCACTTGCTCAAATCCATACTTAAGACGGAAAGACCCACAAACAAGCAAGACCTGAAGGCTGCGGCTGTAACGGCCTGGCAAAGCATTAAGAAGGAGGAAACCCAGCGTTTGGTGATGTCCATGGGTTCCAGACTTAAGGCAGTGATTGCCTCCAAAGGATTCGCAACAAAATATTGAAAATAAAAATATTTTGTTTGGGTTTGGTTTATTTGTCCAATTACTTTTGACCTCCTAAAATGTGGAGTGTTTGTAAAGAAATGTGACAATTCCTACAATTTCTATCAGATATTTTTGTTCAAACCTTCAAATTAAACGTTACAATCTGCACTTGAATTCTGTTGTAGAGGTTTCATTTCAAATCCAATGTGGTGGCATGCAGAGCCCAACTCGCCAAAATTGTGTCACTGTCCAAAGATTTCTGGACCTAACTGTACATATATATTACATACACACACACCCCTCTCTCTGGAAAAATTAAGAGACCACTGCAAAATTGTCAGTTTTTCTAATTTTTCTCTTTATATTTTTGAGTAAATTGTTATTTTATTTTTATAAATTACTGACGTCTCCAAATTTCCAAGCAAAAAATTTTGTATTTATTTTCTGAAAATGAGAAATGGTCAAAATAACAAAAACAATGCACAGTGGTTTCAGACCTCAAATACTGTAAAGAAAACAAGTTCATAGTCATTTAGAAACTACAATACTAATAATGTTTTACCTCAGGAAGATTCAGAAATCAATATTTTGTGGAATAACCATGCATTTTAATTGGATTGGAGATGATCTGGGGATGCTTCAGCAAGGCTGGAATTGGGCAGATTAAACTTTGTGAAGGACGTATGAATCAAGCCGCATACAAGGTTATCCTGGAAAAACTGTTGCTTCCTTCTGCTCAGGCAATGTTCCCCAACTCTGAGGACTGTTTTTTTCCAGCAGAACAATGCGCCATGCCACACAGCTAGGTCAATCAATGTGTGGATGAAGGACCACAACATCAAAACCCTGTCATGGCCAACCCAATCTCCAGACCTGAACCCCATTGAAAACCTCTGGAATGAAATCGATGACGATGGTTAGTCACAAGCCATGAAACAAAGAAGAGCTGCTTACATTTTTGCACCAGGAGTGGTATAAGGTCACCCAAAAGCAGTGTGAAAGACTGATGGAAAGCAGCCAAGACGCATGAAAGCTGGGATTAAAAATCATGGTTATTCCACAAAATATTGATTTCTGAATCTTCCTGAGGTAAAACATTATTAGTATTGTTTTGTGTAAATGATTATGAACTTGTTTTCTTTGCATTATTTCAGATCTGAAAGCGCTGTGCATTCTGTGCATTGTTTTGGTATTTTTACTATTTCTCATTTTCAGAAAATAAAGACAAAATTCATTGCTTGGAAATTCAGAGACGACGTCAGTAGATTATAGAATAAAAGAAGAATTTACATTTTACTCAAAAATATAAAAAGAAAAATCAGAAAAACTGAAAATTTTGCAGTAGTCTCTTAATTTTTGCCAGAGCTGAGTGTGTGTATGTATATGTGTGTGTGTGTGTGTGTGTGTGTATATATATATATATATATATATATATATATATATATATATATATATATATATATATATATATATATATATATATATATTTAAATTATATTTATAAAAAAATATATATGTGTATATATATATTTAAATTATATTTATATAAAAAAAAAATATATATATATATATATATATATTTTATAAATATAATTTAAATTTATATTTTTATGATTTTGTTGTGTGTTCGGGATCTCACCTGCGTCTTTTTGCCTCTTAGTGATGGTGGCCACCCAGGAGCAGATGAACCTCGCACAGCTGCCCTTGAAGCAGAGAGACTACTGCGCCCATCACCTCATCACCTACCTGAAATGTAAGAGGGACATGTGGCCAAACCTATTCGGGTGCAAACACGAGCGCCATGACTGGGAGTACTGCCAGCACGAGGAGTGAGTATTGTCACAGGCAGACACTGTAAATAATGCAGCAAAAATGCAATGTGTGAACAAAGCCTCATGGGCCCAGGTGTAGTAGTAATAATATTAATAATTAATTATATATACAGTCCCTTGAAAAAGTATTCATACCCCCTGAATTTTTCCAATTTTATTTATTACACCCACAAACTTAAATGTATTTTTTTTTTATTTTGTGATATATAAACATCCAAGTATCAAGAATTAGTGAAGTGTAAAAGACTCGATAAATGGTTTTCTACATATTTGAAAAATTTGAAATGTGAAAATTGTGAGGTTCATTTATATTCAGCCCCCTCAGTCAGTATTTTGTAGGACCACCTCTTGCTGCAATTCCTGCTGCGTCTTTTGTGCTCGGTCTCTCCAGCTTTGCACATCTAGAGGTGACATTTTTGCCCCTTCTCCTTTTCCGTCTCGCTCAGTGAGATTGGATGGAGGCGTCTGTGATCAGGAATTTACACGTCTTGTCACAGATTCTTAGTGAGATTTGGGTCTGGAGTGAGACTGGGCCGTTCACACAAAAATATGCTCTGATCTAAACCATCCATTGTAGCGCTGATGTTTAGGGTCATTGTCCTGCTGGAAGGTGAACCTACACCCTGCTACAAGTTTTCCTCCAGAATTTCCCAGTATTTAGCTCCATCCATCATTCCATCACCTCAGACCAGCTTCCCTGCCCCTGCTGAAGAGGAGCCTCCCCACAGCAGGATGCTGCCTCCACCATGTGTGACGGTGGGGATGGTGTTTTCAGGGTGATGTACTGTGTTAGTTTTCCTCCACACCTAGCGTTTTGCATGGAGATTAAGAAGTTGTTCTTTGGTCTCATCTGATGAGAGAACCTCCTTCTACTGTTCGCTGTGTCCCCTACATAGCTGTTTCCAACTATAAACTGGTCTTCTTTTGCCATTTTTAAAAATGTCTTCTTTCTTGCCACCCTTCCATAAAGGCCAGATTCTTAAAGTCTTCATGCCTCATGAACGTGTATATTATTTTTTTTCAATTATTAAATAAGACCGCTTACTTAACCCCTCATTAGTGACTGCAGCATCTAAACGGTTAGACAACAGGTGTGACCTCATGTCACTTTATCTTCCTGAAATTTCTCTTCAATTGTTTTCTGTGTTTTTCTACAATCTTCAATGTTCATCATTGTTGGATTACGGGAATTTTTCTCTTGTAATGTGTTTGTGTTTTTTTTTTTTTATCCTATAGTTATGTTCATCGAATGAAGCAGTACGAGCGAGAACGGCGACTTGCAGAAAGAGCGAAGCGCAGACAGGAGACCCTGGCGGCGTGAAGAGCTTTTTATCTTATTATTGTAAATTCTCTAAAATAAAGATGTCTGTGGGCGTGAGAGTCCGTGTGCATTCAACTCCTATTGAGTGTACTATGTAGCACGTGTGCATCTGACATATACTATGTAGCACGTGCGCATCTGACATATACTATGTAGCACATGTGCATCTGCCATATACTATGTAGCTTGTGTGCATCTGACATATACTATGTAGCACGTGTGCATCTGACATATACATGTGACTGCTATCGAGTGTACTATGTAGCACGTGCGCATCTGACATATACTATGTAGCACGTGCGCATGTGACATATACTATGTAGCACATGTGCATCTGACATATACGTGTGACTTCTATCGAGTGTACTATGTAGCACGTGTGCATCTGACATATACATGTGACTGCTATCGAGTGTACTATGTAGCACGTGTGCATCTGACATATACATGTGACTGCTATCGAGTGTACTATGTAGCACGTGTGCATCTGACATATACTATGTAGCACGTGTGCATCTGACATATACATGTGACTGCTATCGAGTGTACTATGTAGCACGTGTGCATCTGACATATACATGTGACTGCTATCGAGTGTACTATGTAGCACGTGTGCATCTGACATATACTATGTAGCACGTGTGCATCTGACATATACATGTGACTCCTATCGAGTGTACTGTGTAGCACGTGTGCATCTGACTTATACAGTACAGACCAAAAGTTTGGACACACCTTCTCATCTTCAGAACAACTATGAAGAGGAGACTTTGTGCAGCAGCCTTCATGGTAAAATAGCTGCTAGGAAACCACTGCTAAGGACCGGCAACAAGCAGAAGAGACTTGTTTAGGCTAAAGAACACAAGGAATGGACATTAGACCAGTGGAAATCTGTGCTTTGGTCTGATGAGTCCAAATTTGAAATCTTTGGATCCAACCACCGTGTCTTTGTAGAAATGGTGATCGGATGGACTTTACATGGCTGGTTCCCACCGTGAAGCATGGTGGAGGAGGTGTGATGGTGTGGGGGGGGGGCTTTGCTGGTGACACTGTTGGGGATTTATTCAATATTGAAGGCATACAGAACCAGTATGGCTACCACAGCATCTTGCAGCGGCGTGCTATTCCATCCGGTTTGCGTTTAGTTGGACCATCATTTATTTTTAAATAGGACAATGACCCCAAACACACCTCCAGGCTGTGTAAGGGCTATTTGACTAAGAAGGAGAGTGATGGGGTGCTACGCCAGATGACCTGGCCTCCACAGTCACCAGACCTGAACCCAATAGAGATGGTTTGGGGTGAGCTGGACCGCAGAGTGAAGGCAAAAGGGCCAACAAGTGCTAAGCATCTCTGGGAACTCCTTCAAGACTGTTGGAAAACCATTTCCGGTGACTACCTCTTGAAGCTCATTAAGAGAATGCCAAGAGTGTGCAAAGCAGTAATCAAAGCAAAAGGTGGCTACTCTGAAGAACCTAGAATATAAGACATATTTTCAGTTGTTTCACACTTTTTTTTTTTTTTTAAGTATTTCATTCCACATGTGTTACTTCATAGTTTTGATGCCTTCAATGTGAATCTACATTTTTTAGAGTCATGAAAATAAAGAAAACTCTTTGAATGAGGAGGTGTGTCCAAACTTTTGGTCTGTACTGTACATGTGACTCCTATCGAGTGTACTGTGTAGCACGTGTGCAGTGGACAGTGGGTATCAGAAGTGGGGCTGGGACAATCAGAAACAAGAATTTGTATTTTTGAAATGAAAAGAAAAAATTAAGTCATGAAGTTTAATTTTGTTAGCCATGTGTGGACCGCATTACAATAGTCACTTCAAAGAGCTTTGTTTAAATCCATAATACAAGTGAATATAAGAAACATTATAATATATTTAATCATAAAAATCTGCTTCTTTCCCCACTTATGAGCCTTTTCTCCGGCCTCTTGCACTCAACACTTTAGCTGATTCATGCATCTGATGCACCGAGCGGCCGCTGGTCTCCACACCTGAATTTAGCATCATCGTGTATGCCTATGAGGATGTTGAATTTTGGGTTTGGAGAACCGTAACCAGTCTTTAAATTATAGACGGTGGGGGGCGTGTCCAGGATGCTGAGCTGAGTGGACGTGGGGAAGAGGAGCTCCTGTTGACCCTCAGCTAAATTAGCACTTATCATAAGCACAAACCTACTCACCGGCTCTCAGGATGGGACCACGGAGGATTAAACCGTCGCAGCAGGCATCGGTGGCCCCCCCGCTGCACACCACGGCGCTGGATACTTTCTTGGGCCTGGAACAGGGTCCAGGGGAGGCCCGGACGCCATCTTTCCAGGAGCATGGAGGGGAAATGGAGGCACTGGCCCGGCCTGCTAAGCAGCAAGAGAAGGAGGAGTGGGTGAGCGGGGACACAGGGGGGAGTGGAGGAATCTCTGCAGCAGATCCAACAGGGGATGCCTTGGCTCAGCAGCCCTGCACTGCATCGGATCCTCAGGCACAGCAGCAGCAGGCCCAGGAGCACATAGTGGCTGTGGGAGATAAGGTGGAGGTCGGGGGGCAGCCCTCCCCACTGCCGGGAGAAGAAGGGACTGCAGCTACAGCTGGTAATATCAGGGAACAGAGCAGCCTGCTTCCCCCCTCTGGGCCTCGGTGTGGAGATCATCCTCCCCAGCACCAGACTAAAACTCCAGCGTCTATTACTGCAGGTGCTCACCTTAAAGGGCCAGACACCTTCTATAAGGACATGCATGATTTCATAAGTAAACTTCCTTCTAAAGAGGACTTTCAATGCCTCATACGTGAGGTTAAAGCAACTTGCAGGTCAGAAATAGCTGAAGTGAGGAGAGATTTGCAGCAATTGTCTGGCAGAATTGAATCCCTGGAGGAAGAGCATGACATCACCAGATCCCATGTATCAGAATTACACAAACTGGCAACATCGCAACAAAAAATAATGGAGGATATGCAGTCTCACATAGAGGATCTCGACAACAGAGGACGCCGTTGCAATGTCCGTGTGAGGGGGGTCCCAGAGTCAGATGGGCCCGAGGACACAAACTCCATACTACAATCCATCTTTAATGAAGTGTTGGACGCTCCCCCTTCTAACATCATCAAGCTGGACAGGGCACACAGGGCTTTACAGCCGAAGAATTTATCCACCCAACCCCGGGACATCATTTGTTGCATTCACGACTTCTCCACCAAAGAACTGATCATGGCTAAGGCTAGAATGAGGCGCACGGCACCTGTGTTCAATGGCAAGGAAATCCAGCTTTTCCCGGATCTTTCTCGCATCACACTCCAGAAAAGGCGGCACCTCAAACCCCTCCTCACGAGCCTGAAGGAGCACCAGGTTTCATACCGCTGGGGTTACCCGTTTGCACTAACAGCGCGCAGAGGGGGTAAATCGGCGACCCTTCGCACTCCAGCAGATACCACTCTGTTCTGTGAAGCACTGGACATTCCAGCGGTCTGTATCCCAGATTGGGACTTGCAAAGGTTAGAAGGGCCGCCCCCTCCCGTGTGGTCCAAGGTGAGGGGTGGAGGGCGTGGGGCTTTGGGGGGGAGAGGAGGTAGGGGCCGCGGGTCGCCCCCCTCCCCGGCTCACCGTTGAGGACACTTCTTAACCTGGTTGGTGCCTATTTCTTATACCCTCTGAGTTCCAGTGGTTGAGCATGCTTTGTGATACTGTGACTCTCTCTACAGCAAGCCTCTGACTGTCCATTGTGTCATCTGCGGCCCTCTGGGTCTGTTGAGCTGCATAAGGGGGGGGGCTGTAGCCACAATGATGCCGTGGGTGGTAGGGGGTTGGCGGGAGCCCGGTCCCCTTACTTGGAGTTAGTGGTTGAGGTTTTTTTTTTTTTTTTTTTTTTTTTTTTTCCCTTGTTTCCTTTTGGCACGGGCCTGTGCCCACTGGACTGACCCCCGTGGGAGGGCTACTGGGGAGTGAGGTGGGTGGCTCTCTTAGCTCAGACGGGTTGGGGAACCTCCCTCTAGGTCTCTCCCTTCCGGGTTGACCCCCCGGGAATCTATGCCTAAGGTTTATGCATTTTGGTTATTGTTCTTAATTCATGTTCATTTCTATGTTTGTCCTTGTCTTCCCCCCTCCCCGATGTTTTTTCCTTATGTGTCCTTTCAGGTACCACCCCTTCTAGAGTCCCTGGGAGCTGCGGCCCTTTGTCGTATGGACCATCTCCTCTGGCCGGCTTCACAGGGGAAGTCATGCCCCCGACGGTATAGGTGTGCCATTAGCTTTTTCTTACTTCTAAGTTTTAGATATGACCCGCATTATCTCTCTTAACGTAAAAGGTCTGAATTCACCCCGTAAGAGGAAATTGCTGCTACAGGAACTGAAAACATCAGGGGCAGACATAGCCTTTATCCAAGAAACACATTTTGTGGAATCAAACACTTTCAAATTTGCGTCCCACCGCTTTCCCATCCATTACTCGGCTTACTCGGGCTCCAAGAGGGGGGGAGTTGCTATTTTAATATCCTCCAGTTGTCCTCTACAAATTACGGGTTCTCACTGCGACCCAGAGGGTAGATATGTGATTCTGGAGGGCCAACTGGGGGGATCCCCGCACATACTGGCCAACATTTATGCACCTAATGAAGGGCAGATACGCTTTCTTAAGAAAATACTCGATCTGATAGGCGGACTGGCACCGGCCTCTACGGTGTTGGGGGGAGACTTTAACATCCCTTTTTCGGAGGTGGCTGACAGACTCTCTGTGGGTGGACACCCTCCATCGGGTGCTTTGAAAAATTTGTCCCGGGACTTTCGGAGGCTCATTAGATCAGGGGCTTTATACGACGCTTGGAGGGTGGACCACCCGGGAGAGAAGGCCTTTTCCTTCTACTCGCATCCGCATCAGACGCACACCAGAATAGACTATTTTTTCATTGACTCACAGCTGCTGGGGCGTCTTGAGAGGGTGGAAATGGGATCCATTACGTGGTCAGACCATTCCCCACTCATAATGGACTTCAAGAAAGATGGTCCTCGACCTAGGCCTCAGCGCCTTAATGAATCTCTGATCAAAAATCCCGACACTAGGGCCTTTTTAAATAAGCAACTGGTCGAATTCTTTCAGTTGAACACGGGCACGGTCACGTCGCCGGCAACACTCTGGGAAGCTCACAAGGCAGTGATGAGGGGACTATGCATTAGAGAGGGCGCCAGGGCTAAAAAGAATGCCACAAGCCAGCGGGACTCTATAACGGCCCATCTTAAGCTACAGGAGGGGAGACTGGCGGCTGCCCCATCACTGACTATTCTTAGGAGAGTCATCAGACTTAGGGAAAAGTTGAGAGACTTGGCAATTGGCAGAGCAGAAAAATTGCTAACCTTTTCCAAACAAAGATACTATGAAAGGAGTAATAAGGCTCATACCTTACTCGCCAGGCAGCTTAAGGAGCGCGCTACATCCTCATGCCCTCAGGCTCTGCGCGACGAAAAGGGCACTATCCACTATCACCCCGCTTCAATAGCTGACATTTTTTTCAATTACTACAACAAGCTTTATAACCTTCCGGCTCCCCCGGGCATGGCTTCGCGCGGGGCTGGGGCACTTGGGGACTATTTTTCGGCCCTTGAGCTCCCTTCACTGCCTTGCGGAGCAGCCACGGCTTTGAATGAAGAGATTACTACAGAGGAACTGGAGCAAGTTCTGGAAGCCCTGCCTGGCGGGAAGTCACCGGGCCCGGACGGCTTTACTTATTTTTATTACAAGGTGTTTGCGGCGGAGCTCCTCCCACACATGTCCGCCTTGTTTAACTCTTTCCTTCAGGGTGACCCTATCCCTCCATCCATGCTACACTCCCATTTAATCCTCCTGCCCAAGCCACCCAGGGACCCATTGGACTGTGCTAATTATAGACCAATAGCCCTTTTGAACTCCGATTTGAAGATGTTCACCAAGCTCTTGGCGGCCAGGCTTAATCGATGGTTGCCCCAACTCGTGTATAAAGACCAGGTGGGTTTTGTCCCTTGCCGTCAGGGGGGGGACAACACCAGGAAGGTCATAGACCTGGTGGATGTGGCAAATCGGACGAAGCAACAGGCGTTGGTGTTGAGTCTAGATGCAGAGAAGGCTTTTGACCGCCTTGCGTGGCCTTTTCTCTTCAAGACAATGGAGGTCTTTGGGATCTCGGGTGGCTTTATGCGGGCCTTGAAGTCCCTGTATAGCGCTCCTACGGCCTCTATCAAACTCCCCCTCCACATCTCTAAGCCTTTTCTCATCTCCAATGGCACCAGGCAGGGGTGCCCCCTGTCCCCCCTCCTTTTTGCGCTATGCATAGAGCCCCTCGCGGCCTCGGTCAGGAGCAACCCAGACATCTCGGGGGTCCTGGTCAGGAATAAACCGTTTAAAATCTCACTTTTTGCCGACGATGTGCTCATTACACTTACTAACATCCATGTGTCCCTTCCAATTTTAATGTGCACCTTGGGTAGGTACGGGAGCCTTTCGGGGTATAAGATCAACTCTAGCAAAACGGAGGCAATGCCCTTGAATCTCGACCCGGTGGCCCTGGATTACCTGCGTTTGAATTTTAAGTTTCGTTGGAAGACAGATGCGGTCAAGTACCTGGGGGTTAACCTCACATCTACTTATGATTCCCTCTATAACCTTAACTTCCCCCCCCTTTTCCGAGAGCTGAGAACTCTTTTTTTTTTTTTTTTTTCCAAAACGTTTTTTATTGATTTTTCAAATTTGTAAAAACATGACAAGTATCATTGCAAAAGAAGAACATTCGTCTGACAAAATGTGACATAGAGGTGGGTGATACCCCAATTTGGAGTTCCATGTTGCTGTTCGATTTAAGATAGTATACAGTAACATTAAACCAAAACATAGGTAATGAAATATAATATAACATATGCAATACAATTCGTTAAATCTCTGTGTCGTCCCTGAATGATTTCAATTTTGCTAGCGTGTCTTGGTATTCCCAACCGTCTCGTCTCCCCCTCCCGCCAGAGCCCCCTCCTAGGTGATTCTCAGTTTACCCAGGCTGTCCTGGATATCGCTCAGGATATACCACTCCGAGTGAACAAAAGGTGCCATCAGGTTAATTATTTCTCCCTGTGTGAATTGGCTTTCAATAAAATGTCTCCATCTCACAAAAAACTTGGCTGTCAACCCATCTTTATCCCTCTCCGCTTCTAGTTTTTCCCACTTCAGAAGGTTGTGTAGTTCGCCCACAACCTCCTTTATGGATGGGCCCTCCCTTTGAATCCAGTGTTTTAAGATGCAACGCTTAGCTATCAAGGCTATGTCATGCATTATTGCGTATTTCCTCTTTTCCTGCGTGCTCGGTCCTCCTCCTACTCCTCCCTCAAAGGAGTGGAAAATCCACACCATTAAGTCTAGTTTGCTGAAAATTCCCCATGTTGACTGGGCAAATAGTCTGACTTGGTTCCAGAACCTAGCGATTGTCTCACATTCCCATAGCCCATGCAGCATATCCGTTTTTTCTTTTTGACACTTAGGACACCACCTATCCCTACCTGGTATGTTGAAACCTATAATGGCCCTATGTAGAATTCTGAATTGAGTGTCTCTCCATCTCTCATTGGTAATGTGTTTCCGCACTTGTACCCATCCTCTCAGTATATCATCCACCACTTCTTCCCTTCCCAATTGTTTCCCCCACGCTTTTAAAGTCCGACTATCCTCCCGAGAGATAAGCACCCCCCTTAGCGATCGATAAATTTTAGAGACATTTATACTTGTTACATCACATTCCAGTAACTCATCAATCGAACTTCTGTTCAGCTCTCTTCCAACCACACCCAGGTCTCCTATTATTCCATGTTTCAATTGTTCATACTGGATGACATGTGAGCTATTAAGGTTGTACTTATCCAGCACTTCCCGACCTGTCATCCACCTCCTGTCCTCCACATTCATAACATCTATCATTCTCCTGACTCCCCTCTCTTTCCATCTAGTAAATAGCTTGTTTTCTCGTCCCAGGGGAAAATTTGGGAATGCCCAGGGGTTCAAGTACTTGGACACTTTCCATGAGAGCCCCAGTTTTTTCCTTACCGACTTCCATGTTAGCATGGTGTCTCGGAATATAATTGAGTTCCTTATGTGCCCTTCAACCCTGGATAGTGGGGAGTGCAGAATGGACGTCAGATCCCACGGTGACGCATATTTAGTTTCCATCGCATGATCTGAGTGCCTACTCGTTCCTCTCACCCAATCAATTACATGCCTCATGATACATACAAGATTATACCCTTGGACATCTGGAAAGTTTAGACCTCCCTCCTCTGCTGACTTCATCAGCGTACGCAGCTTTATTCTGGGTTTCCTTCCCCTCCACAGAAATTCTGTATACGCGGAGTTGAGCTTATTCACATCCTTTAGTTTTAGCAATAGCGGGATTGTCTGGAAGGGATACAGCAGCCTAGGAAAGCTCATCATTTTTATCAGGTGACATCTTGCCAGTAATGGAAGTGGCAGACCTTTCCATCCCTTTAATTGAACTATAATTTTCCTGATTAGCGGTCCATAATTCAAGTTATAGATTGTTTCCACCGATCTTCCTATATGCACTCCCAGGTATTTAATTGAAGATTGTGCTATAGGAATTCCACATAGACAGCCATCCCTTATTTGTCCCCCCATTGTCCCATGATGCCCCTTTAGGAACATGATCTCGCATTTTTTTTTGTTCAGTTTGAAACCGGAGAATGAGCCAAATTTTTCAATCAAGGCAAGAGTCTGTGGCAAATCCGCACCGGGGTCCCCCATATAAAGTATGATGTCATCAGCAAAAAGCGCTGTCTTTACTTCTGAACCCCTTATCTTGATTCCTTTAAAGCTATTTTGTCCCTGTAGTATTCTTGACAACGGCTCGATTGCCAGGTTGAATAAAAGAGGAGATAATGGGCAGCCCTGTCTTGTTCCCTTCATCAAAGGGAACACGTCTGATAGAAAGCCCGGAGTGTGAACCCTAGCTCCCGAGTTGGCATAAAGGTTTCTAATGTAAAGTCTCATCTTGCCTACAATCCCTATGGCCTCCATTACCCTGTCTAACCACCCCCAATTTACATTATCAAACGCTTTTTCTGCGTCAAGTGTAACTAGGGCAGGTCTAGCCCCTCCCTCAGTGAGACCCAGTCTAACCGCGTCTACCACTAGAATTGTCTTTCGGATATTGGTAACGGCATTTCTCCCCTTAATAAACCCCACCTGGTGATTCGTAATGATCCTAGGTAAGATCTCGGCCAGTCTATTAGCCATGATCTTGGACATAATTTTTAAATCCTGATTTATGAGCGATATAGGTCTATAACTAGAGGGATCATCCAGGTCCTTGGTTCCCTTGGGGAGTAATTTAATATATGCTATGTTGGAATTTTTGGGTATTTCCGCCCCTCCCAGGAAAGCATTAAAGACTGAGGTTAGATCCGGCGAGATCAGATCCTTCAGAGCCTTATAGAATTCACTATTGAAACCGTCAGGTCCCGGTGCCTTGTTGGTGTTAAGCTCCCCAATTGTTCTCGTCACCTCCTCTACTGTGATATCTGCGTTTAAGGCACTCAAATCTTCCTCCGTCAAGCTAGGCATTTGGGCTTGTCTTAGCCACTCTGCCTCATCAGTCATGTCGTTATTCCCTGACCCATATAGTTTTCTATAGTAATCTCCCAACAGTTTATTAATGTCCTTAGGATCCGTAGTCACCTCTCCCCCCTTTGTTTTCAGTTTAGAGATCACTGTCATCTTTCTGCTGCCCCTTGCCAGATTGGCCAACATCCTTCCCGCCTTGTTGCCAAACCTATGTAAGTCAACCTCCTTGTGCGACCAGAATAGTTGTTCCTTTTTTTTGGCCCATTCGTCAAATCCCTCTTTTGCCTCCAACCATCTGCCTTTTGTCATGGGAGATCTATTTGTCACATAATTTGTATATGCTACCCGTACTGCTTCACTATGGAAATTATAATTCTCATTGGTTTTCCGTTTGATCATGGCTGCGTACCCCACCAGACGGCCCCTTAGGACCGCTTTTGCCGTTTCCCAAAATATCACTGGGGACTCTCTATGTTCCTTATTGTCCTCTGCGAATTCTCCCCACCACTCCTGTAGCACCTTGTGGAAATTATCTTGCCTGAGAAGGAACGATGGGAATCTCCATATGATATCTGTACCTCTCCTGAATTTCTCTCTAATGCCCAATCTCACCGGACTATGATCAGAGATCACCATATTCTCTATCACACAATCTTGCGTTCCACTCAGTAAGTCTTGCGAGATCCAGAACTGATCAATACGTGACCAGCTATCATGAGGGTGAGAGAAGTGTGTATACTCTCTGTCATGTGGGTGAGTTAGTCTCCAGATGTCTTTCAGTCCTACGTCTTCTAATGTTACATCCCTATTGTCTAAACTCCTGCCCACATTAGCTGTCCCCTCCTCGCCCCTCCTATCTTCAGCTGAGTCTGGGACAGTGTTAAAATCGCCTCCCACTATAATGTTAGCCTCCCCATCTGCTAATATGGTGGCCTTTATGTCATCATGGAATGTGATTTGTTGTGAATTTGGGCCATAGACATTATAAATACTGAGTTTACCCGCTGGACTAACGATTGTTAAGTGCTGCCACCTTCCATGGTCGTCTGCCTCATGTGCCACTACCTCATGACTGAATTGTTTATTTATTAGAATCATAGTGCCCGCTTTTCTACCTTGTGCCGCTGCCCCGTAAACGGTGCCCACCCAATGTTTCTTCATGCGGAAAAAGTCCTCCCCCCCCAAGTGGGTTTCCTGTAATAAGGCAATGTCTGTCTTTAGTCTTTTCAGATGTCTCAATATCATTGCTCGTTTGTTAGGTGATCTCAGCCCTTTAACATTCCACGTAGTTATCTGTATCATGTTAACCTGTGTATTCTGCTTTTACTACTCCCTCCCCTATGGGCCCCTGCATCAAGGAAGACGAGATGTTCGACACTAGAATCACAGTTGGTACCACAAAATCGACACTCCCTTTCCCCACCTTGCAAATATAACAAATACAACAAAAAGCATGTAACTGTAAAACATATTTTCCCTTCCGAGAAATCCACGGCGTTTCCCGCCACGTTGGTGAGCTCCCCTATTCCTAGCCAAAATATGTAGCTCCCTAATCACCCCCCAAAAAATATATGTTCTATCCCCGGACTAACTTGAATAAGCCTTTGAAAATTATGCAAAAATTAGCACAGTATGTCAAAACCTCAGCAAGATTCTCCAGTCCTACTTATCTCTGACTCCAGGTAGCCATCAGTCCGCCCAGAACAGGCCCACTTCATTTGAATTTGGATGATGTTCCTGGACAAAGGAGAAAAAGAAAAAAAGAAAAAAAAAGACCAAGGGGAGAGAAGATGGAGAAAGAAAGGAGAAGAACAAAAAAAAAAAAAAAAAAAAAAAAAAGAGGGGGGGAAGAGGACCCAGACTTTGGGATGTTTTCCTCTCTTTTCTCCCTTCCCCCTCCTCCTCTCACCTCCCCAACCCTCTCTCCGTAATGCATCCTCCTCAACGCCTCTCCCTGTTTGGGAAGAGAGAAAAAAAAAAACAGGCAAAAAAAGGAAAAACAATGAGCGAGTTCCAGTTCAGGTATCATGGTTTCTCTCCAAGGGTTGGTTCCTGTGTTCCAGGCGAGAATTATGCTGTCGACCCGGGCTTGGCCTCCTTTCCTCCCTGGTCTCGACTTGCTTTTGTCCCCCAAGACGTCCCACATCTCTTCCTGAGCTTGTGGGGGATCCTCTTCTATTATTCCCTTCTCCACTAGCTCCTTTTTCTTGCCTTTCTGACCTAGTCTTGTTGAGCTCTGCCATGAGAATGTTTTCTGCTTCTTTGTAGTCCTTGTAGTATACAAACGAGCCATTGGGGTTTCTAACTTTCAGTGTAGCAGGGTATAATAGCTGGCACTTTACTTTTTTGTTGTACAGAAATGAGCAAATTTTGGTAAATTCTTTTCTCCTTCTGGATACTTCCGCTGAATAATCCCCAAAAATTAGCAGTCTGTTGCCTTGATATTGTAGTGGACGCTTTCGTTCTCTAAAGGCCCTCAATATTTCCTCCTTATGCTTATAATCAAGGTACTTGACAATCACCTGCCTGGCTCTTATCGGGGTATTCTTGTTTGAGTTTTGGCCCTCTCCCTTATTCGCCTCCTGGTGTCTCAGTGGACCCACTCTGTGGGCTCTTTCAACTCTGAATTTCGCCTTTATGCCCAGGGCCTGCGGTAGCTCCAACTCGCATATATTATCCAACCGTCCAATCGACACAGACTCTGGCAACCCGACTATACGTAAGTTGTTTCGTCTCGATCTGTTTTCCAAATCGTCCGCTTTATCCTTCAAGTATTCATTAGATTTTGCTAGAGCTGCTATTTGTGCTTGCATAGCCAGTATTGTCTCCTCGGAGTCAGATATTCTCTGCTCTGATTCTGCCAGTCTAGAGGCATGGGCATTTATCTGTTTTTGCATATTAGCTAATGATGTTTGTATGGCTGCCTCAATAGCCACTTTAACCTCTTTTGACAAGTGTGATGTCACTTCTTCAGCCAGTTTTTTATAGTCCACATTAAGCTTTTGTGTGTACTTGTCTTGGCCTGCAGGTGGTGCTGTTTTCTTAGTTCTCTTTGTCTGGACTGGGCCACCACCTCCATCCCCCAATAGCTTGCAGGCTTGTGATGTTGGTGTAGTAGGCTGCTTTTTGTTTCCTTTGGAAGGGGTACTATGAATTCTTGCATTTGACTTCCTGTGAGTCTGAGTGGGATTAATCTCCCTGTGCTGTTTGTCAGTTTCATCCTCCAACACTGCTGTGTCTCTGAGCTGCCCTGCTTTGCCTGCATCTTCTCTCCCCTCTGCCTCCATATCTCCTTCATCCTCCCATTGCGATCCACCATCATCAGTCCCCTGCATCCACCTCTCTCCTGCTGTGTCCTCCTGTGACTCCTCGCTCATATCTTCCTTATCTCCTGTCTCCTTGCTCATATCTCCCTTATCTCTCCCCTTCCAGCTCTGTGTTTGCTTTTCTGTGTCTCTCACCATGCGTTCAGGCTCCTCCCCCATCAGGCTCGGTGCCATTATCTTATCTTCTCCTCTGTCCATATCAAAGCTTCTCCAGGCTGATTCACTGCTCCCAGAGCTTCTCAGGAGGTACCGTTCCATAGCTGTCTGCTTTAGGTAACCTCCTGTGCTGCTCTCTGTTTGGTGGCTCGTCCGGGGGGTCTGTTTTTAGTCGGTTTCTGTGAGGGGTGGCAGGAGCTTCTCCCCTAAGCTGCCACCTCAGCCAGGACAGGAACAGGAAGTCCCTGAGAACTCTTTTGAGCAAGTGGTTGCCCCTCCCTCTTTCGTGGATGGGGCGCATTGCGGCGGTTAAAATGAGCTTGCTCCCAAAATTATTATATTTCTTTGAAACCCTCCCAGTTAAGGTACCAATAAAGGAGCTGAAGTCCCTTCAGGCGGCTATCCTTAGATTTATTTGGTGTAACAAACGTCATAGGGTGGCCAGGGAAGTGTTGATGGCTCGGAGAAACAGGGGGGGGCTTTCTGTCCCGGACATCCTAAAATACTATTGGGCGGCCCATCTTAGGAGGATCCCCTGTTGGGTGTCCCTTTGGGCATACAACAGGTGGACTGAGATTGAAAAACTTTGGCTGGCGCCTATACATCCAAACGCGCTCCTGTGGCCCCCGGCCCGGTGTGATTCGCCCCCCCCTCTTCTTGGACCGATGCAGTTCACTAGGGACCTCTGGGCATTTTGCATTAGAAGATTTCCTTTGGCATCCCCCTGCTCCCCTCTGGTGTCCTTCATATACCAACCCTTGCTCCCAAGCAGTCTGGAGTCGGACATGGTGCACCCCTGGCTCAAGGCAGGTCTATTCAGATTTGCAGACATTATAGATGGAAGTACAATGCAGATCCATTCCTTTGAGTACCTTAGAGATAAATTCTCTCTCTCTAATCGAGAGTTTTTCCAATATCTGCAGATCAGAGACTTGGCTGGCTCCTTGTTTGGCAGGGCAGGGGCCTCGATTCCCACAGATTTTGAGAAAATTTGCAGAAGGGGCACTGATACTAAGGGGCTGATTTCGGAAATTTACATTTTGCTTTCTGATTCACGGGAGGGGCCCGAGGGGTCTTTTCCATACATGCGGAAATGGGAGTCTCTATTGGGAAGGCGGATACTTCCTCAGGAATGGGCAGCAATCTGGGGAAACGCCGCCAAGACGTCAATATGCACACTATATAAGGAAAATATCTATAAAATTTTGCTATTTTGGTACCACACTCCAGATTTCCTTCATGGCATAGACCCCTCCATACCGGCTTGTTGCTGGAGATGCGGGGGAGGCAGGGGCACCATTCTGCACATATTCTGGTCCTGTCCAGGGATAGTCCCCTTCTGGGAGCGGGTTAGAGGGTTGATCCATAAAGTACTATATATAGAGGTTGATCTTGATCCCCTGATCTATGTTCTGGGTCTTGGGAATGGGGGATTGGGAAAAACGGCCTCTAAGCTTTTGTCCCACATCCTTACGGCGGCCAGATGCTTAATTGCAAAGAATTGGAGGCAGCCAGGGACACCCTCACTCCAGAGCCTCAAGTATAGATTACTGGACGTTAGACGCATGGAACATCTCACGGCACTATTGCATGACACAGTTGACCGCTTCCAGGCCGTGTGGGCACCATGGGACTACTTTGCGGGACAGGAGGATCTGTGAGACTGAGGCCTATGGGTCCTATGGAAAGAGCATGGACTCTTGAAACCCTTCCCTCTTCCCTCCTATTTCTCCTCTCCCCTCCTAACCCTCCTCACCTGTCCTGTCATTGTTTGTCTAGGTTCGATAAGAATTGTGAATTTTTTTTTTTCCAAAACGTTTTTTATTGATTTTTCAAATTTGTAAAAACATGACAAGTATCATTGCAAAAGAAGAACATTCGTCTGACAAAATGTGACATAGAGGTGGGTGATACCCCAATTTGGAGTTCCATGTTGCTGTTCGATTTAAGATAGTATACAGTAACATTAAACCAAAACATAGGTAATGAAATATAATATAACATATGCAATACAATTCGTTAAATCTCTGTGTCGTCCCTGAATGATTTCAATTTTGCTAGCGTGTCTTGGTATTCCCAACCGTCTCGTCTCCCCCTCCCGCCAGAGCCCCCTCCTAGGTGATTCTCAGTTTACCCAGGCTGTCCTGGATATCGCTCAGGATATACCACTCCGAGTGAACAAAAGGTGCCATCAGGTTAATTATTTCTCCCTGTGTGAATTGGCTTTCAATAAAATGTCTCCATCTCACAAAAAACTTGGCTGTCAACCCATCTTTATCCCTCTCCGCTTCTAGTTTTTCCCACTTCAGAAGGTTGTGTAGTTCGCCCACAACCTCCTTTATGGATGGGCCCTCCCTTTGAATCCAGTGTTTTAAGATGCAACGCTTAGCTATCAAGGCTATGTCATGCATTATTGCGTATTTCCTCTTTTCCTGCGTGCTCGGTCCTCCTCCTACTCCTCCCTCAAAGGAGTGGAAAATCCACACCATTAAGTCTAGTTTGCTGAAAATTCCCCATGTTGACTGGGCAAATAGTCTGACTTGGTTCCAGAACCTAGCGATTGTCTCACATTCCCATAGCCCATGCAGCATATCCGTTTTTTCTTTTTGACACTTAGGACACCACCTATCCCTACCTGGTATGTTGAAACCTATAATGGCCCTATGTAGAATTCTGAATTGAGTGTCTCTCCATCTCTCATTGGTAATGTGTTTCCGCACTTGTACCCATCCTCTCAGTATATCATCCACCACTTCTTCCCTTCCCAATTGTTTCCCCCACGCTTTTAAAGTCCGACTATCCTCCCGAGAGATAAGCACCCCCCTTAGCGATCGATAAATTTTAGAGACATTTATACTTGTTACATCACATTCCAGTAACTCATCAATCGAACTTCTGTTCAGCTCTCTTCCAACCACACCCAGGTCTCCTATTATTCCATGTTTCAATTGTTCATACTGGATGACATGTGAGCTATTAAGGTTGTACTTATCCAGCACTTCCCGACCTGTCATCCACCTCCTGTCCTCCACATTCATAACATCTATCATTCTCCTGACTCCCCTCTCTTTCCATCTAGTAAATAGCTTGTTTTCTCGTCCCAGGGGAAAATTTGGGAATGCCCAGGGGTTCAAGTACTTGGACACTTTCCATGAGAGCCCCAGTTTTTTCCTTACCGACTTCCATGTTAGCATGGTGTCTCGGAATATAATTGAGTTCCTTATGTGCCCTTCAACCCTGGATAGTGGGGAGTGCAGAATGGACGTCAGATCCCACGGTGACGCATATTTAGTTTCCATCGCATGATCTGAGTGCCTACTCGTTCCTCTCACCCAATCAATTACATGCCTCATGATACATACAAGATTATACCCTTGGACATCTGGAAAGTTTAGACCTCCCTCCTCTGCTGACTTCATCAGCGTACGCAGCTTTATTCTGGGTTTCCTTCCCCTCCACAGAAATTCTGTATACGCGGAGTTGAGCTTATTCACATCCTTTAGTTTTAGCAATAGCGGGATTGTCTGGAAGGGATACAGCAGCCTAGGAAAGCTCATCATTTTTATCAGGTGACATCTTGCCAGTAATGGAAGTGGCAGACCTTTCCATCCCTTTAATTGAACTATAATTTTCCTGATTAGCGGTCCATAATTCAAGTTATAGATTGTTTCCACCGATCTTCCTATATGCACTCCCAGGTATTTAATTGAAGATTGTGCTATAGGAATTCCACATAGACAGCCATCCCTTATTTGTCCCCCCATTGTCCCATGATGCCCCTTTAGGAACATGATCTCGCATTTTTTTTTGTTCAGTTTGAAACCGGAGAATGAGCCAAATTTTTCAATCAAGGCAAGAGTCTGTGGCAAATCCGCACCGGGGTCCCCCATATAAAGTATGATGTCATCAGCAAAAAGCGCTGTCTTTACTTCTGAACCCCTTATCTTGATTCCTTTAAAGCTATTTTGTCCCTGTAGTATTCTTGACAACGGCTCGATTGCCAGGTTGAATAAAAGAGGAGATAATGGGCAGCCCTGTCTTGTTCCCTTCATCAAAGGGAACACGTCTGATAGAAAGCCCGGAGTGTGAACCCTAGCTCCCGAGTTGGCATAAAGGTTTCTAATGTAAAGTCTCATCTTGCCTACAATCCCTATGGCCTCCATTACCCTGTCTAACCACCCCCAATTTACATTATCAAACGCTTTTTCTGCGTCAAGTGTAACTAGGGCAGGTCTAGCCCCTCCCTCAGTGAGACCCAGTCTAACCGCGTCTACCACTAGAATTGTCTTTCGGATATTGGTAACGGCATTTCTCCCCTTAATAAACCCCACCTGGTGATTCGTAATGATCCTAGGTAAGATCTCGGCCAGTCTATTAGCCATGATCTTGGACATAATTTTTAAATCCTGATTTATGAGCGATATAGGTCTATAACTAGAGGGATCATCCAGGTCCTTGGTTCCCTTGGGGAGTAATTTAATATATGCTATGTTGGAATTTTTGGGTATTTCCGCCCCTCCCAGGAAAGCATTAAAGACTGAGGTTAGATCCGGCGAGATCAGATCCTTCAGAGCCTTATAGAATTCACTATTGAAACCGTCAGGTCCCGGTGCCTTGTTGGTGTTAAGCTCAGGGCTGTGGAGTCGGAGTCGGAGTCGTGGAGTCGGAGTCGGAGTCGGAGCTCATTTTGGTGGAGTCGGAGTCGGAGTCGGAGTCGGTATAAAATGCACCGACTCCGACTCCTAAAATATATAATAAATTGGGGACAGGAGTGCAATGCAGAATGTGCTGAATATTTTACTAAATAATAACATTTAGTATAATGCTTATATTTAAGTGAAACATTTATTGTAGTACAATGTGAACATCAGACATTTAATTGTTTTTATGATACAATAATCAAGATATTTGGATAGAACATAAAATATTTATTGGAATACAACTTTAGAACACAAAAAACTAATAAATTGTAAATATGTAATATATATATATATATATAAATATATATATACACACAGTGTATATACACACACAAGATATATATGTAATCTACTGTATATTACATAGTGTATTACATATTTACAATTTATTACAGTTTTTTGTGTTCTAAAGTTGTATTCCAATAAATATATTTTATGTTCTATCCAAATATCTTGATTATTGTATCATAAAAATTATTAAATGTCTGATGTTCACATACACATATTCATGTACTACAATAAATTTTTCACCTAACTATAAGCAATATATGTAGGAGTCGGAGCCGGAGTCGGAGTCGGAGCCGGAGTCGGAGTCGGAGCCGGAGTCGGAGTCGGTGCAAGAGAATTTGAGGAGTCGGAGTCGGAGTCGGAGTCGAAGGTTTGGCTTACCGACTCCACAGCCCTGGTTAAGCTCCCCAATTGTTCTCGTCACCTCCTCTACTGTGATATCTGCGTTTAAGGCACTCAAATCTTCCTCCGTCAAGCTAGGCATTTGGGCTTGTCTTAGCCACTCTGCCTCATCAGTCATGTCGTTATTCCCTGACCCATATAGTTTTCTATAGTAATCTCCCAACAGTTTATTAATGTCCTTAGGATCCGTAGTCACCTCTCCCCCCTTTGTTTTCAGTTTAGAGATCACTGTCATCTTTCTGCTGCCCCTTGCCAGATTGGCCAACATCCTTCCCGCCTTGTTGCCAAACCTATGTAAGTCAACCTCCTTGTGCGACCAGAATAGTTGTTCCTTTTTTTTGGCCCATTCGTCAAATCCCTCTTTTGCCTCCAACCATCTGCCTTTTGTCATGGGAGATCTATTTGTCACATAATTTGTATATGCTACCCGTACTGCTTCACTATGGAAATTATAATTCTCATTGGTTTTCCGTTTGATCATGGCTGCGTACCCCACCAGACGGCCCCTTAGGACCGCTTTTGCCGTTTCCCAAAATATCACTGGGGACTCTCTATGTTCCTTATTGTCCTCTGCGAATTCTCCCCACCACTCCTGTAGCACCTTGTGGAAATTATCTTGCCTGAGAAGGAACGCTGGGAATCTCCATATGATATCTGTACCTCTCCTGAATTTCTCTCTAATGCCCAATCTCACCGGACTATGATCAGAGATCACCATATTCTCTATCACACAATCTTGCGTTCCACTCAGTAAGTCTTGCGAGATCCAGAACTGATCAATACGTGACCAGCTATCATGAGGGTGAGAGAAGTGTGTATACTCTCTGTCATGTGGGTGAGTTAGTCTCCAGATGTCTTTCAGTCCTACGTCTTCTAATGTTACATCCCTATTGTCTAAACTCCTGCCCACATTAGCTGTCCCCTCCTCGCCCCTCCTCCTATCTTCAGCTGAGTCTGGGACAGTGTTAAAATCGCCTCCCACTATAATGTTAGCCTCCCCATCTGCTAATATGGTGGCCTTTATGTCATCATGGAATGTGATTTGTTGTGAATTTGGGCCATAGACATTATAAATACTGAGTTTACCCGCTGGACTAACGATTGTTAAGTGCTGCCACCTTCCATGGTCGTCTGCCTCATGTGCCACTACCTCATGACTGAATTGTTTATTTATTAGAATCATAGTGCCCGCTTTTCTACCTTGTGCCGCTGCCCCGTAAACGGTGCCCACCCAATGTTTCTTCATGCGGAAAAAGTCCTCCCCCCCAAGTGGGTTTCCTGTAATAAGGCAATGTCTGTCTTTAGTCTTTTCAGATGTCTCAATATCATTGCTCGTTTGTTAGGTGATCTCAGCCCTTTAACATTCCACGTAGTTATCTGTATCATGTTAACCTGTGTATTCTGCTTTTACTACTCCCTCCCCTATGGGCCCCTGCATCAAGGAAGACGAGATGTTCGACACTAGAATCACAGTTGGTACCACAAAATCGACACTCCCTTTCCCCACCTTGCAAATATAACAAATACAACAAAAAGCATGTAACTGTAAAACATATTTTCCCTTCCGAGAAATCCACGGCGTTTCCCGCCACGTTGGTGAGCTCCCCTATTCCTAGCCAAAATATGTAGCTCCCTAATCACCCCCCAAAAAATATATGTTCTATCCCCGGACTAACTTGAATAAGCCTTTGAAAATTATGCAAAAATTAGCACAGTATGTCAAAACCTCAGCAAGATTCTCCAGTCCTACTTATCTCTGACTCCAGGTAGCCATCAGTCCGCCCAGAACAGGCCCACTTCATTTGAATTTGGATGATGTTCCTGGACAAAGGAGAAAAAGAAAAAAAGAAAAAAAAAGACCAAGGGGAGAGAAGATGGAGAAAGAAAGGAGAAGAACAAAAAAAAAAAAAAAAAAAAGAGGGGGGGAAGAGGACCCAGACTTTGGGATGTTTTCCTCTCTTTTCTCCCTTCCCCCTCCTCCTCTCACCTCCCCAACCCTCTCTCCGTAATGCATCCTCCTCAACGCCTCTCCCTGTTTGGGAAGAGAGAAAAAAAAAAAAAACAGGCAAAAAAAGGAAAAACAATGAGCGAGTTCCAGTTCAGGTATCATGGTTTCTCTCCAAGGGTTGGTTCCTGTGTTCCAGGCGAGAATTATGCTGTCGACCCGGGCTTGGCCTCCTTTCCTCCCTGGTCTCGACTTGCTTTTGTCCCCCAAGACGTCCCACATCTCTTCCTGAGCTTGTGGGGGATCCTCTTCTATTATTCCCTTCTCCACTAGCTCCTTTTTCTTGCCTTTCTGACCTAGTCTTGTTGAGCTCTGCCATGAGAATGTTTTCTGCTTCTTTGTAGTCCTTGTAGTATACAAACGAGCCATTGGGGTTTCTAACTTTCAGTGTAGCAGGGTATAATAGCTGGCACTTTACTTTTTTGTTGTACAGAAATGAGCAAATTTTGGTAAATTCTTTTCTCCTTCTGGATACTTCCGCTGAATAATCCCCAAAAATTAGCAGTCTGTTGCCTTGATATTGTAGTGGACGCTTTCGTTCTCTAAAGGCCCTCAATATTTCCTCCTTATGCTTATAATCAAGGTACTTGACAATCACCTGCCTGGCTCTTATCGGGGTATTCTTGTTTGAGTTTTGGCCCTCTCCCTTATTCGCCTCCTGGTGTCTCAGTGGACCCACTCTGTGGGCTCTTTCAACTCTGAATTTCGCCTTTATGCCCAGGGCCTGCGGTAGCTCCAACTCGCATATATTATCCAACCGTCCAATCGACACAGACTCTGGCAACCCGACTATACGTAAGTTGTTTCGTCTCGATCTGTTTTCCAAATCGTCCGCTTTATCCTTCAAGTATTCATTAGATTTTGCTAGAGCTGCTATTTGCGCTTGCATAGCCAGTATTGTCTCCTCGGAGTCAGATATTCTCTGCTCTGATTCTGCCAGTCTAGAGGCATGGGCATTTATCTGTTTTTGCATATTAGCTAATGATGTTTGTATGGCTGCCTCAATAGCCACTTTAACCTCTTTTGACAAGTGTGATGTCACTTCTTCAGCCAGTTTTTTATAGTCCACATTAAGCTTTTGTGTGTACTTGTCTTGGCCTGCAGGTGGTGCTGTTTTCTTAGTTCTCTTTGTCTGGACTGGGCCACCACCTCCATCCCCCAATAGCTTGCAGGCTTGTGATGTTGGTGTAGTAGGCTGCTTTTTGTTTCCTTTGGAAGGGGTACTATGAATTCTTGCATTTGACTTCCTGTGAGTCTGAGTGGGATTAATCTCCCTGTGCTGTTTGTCAGTTTCATCCTCCAACACTGCTGTGTCTCTGAGCTGCCCTGCTTTGCCTGCATCTTCTCTCCCCTCTGCCTCCATATCTCCTTCATCCTCCCATTGCGATCCACCATCATCAGTCCCCTGCATCCACCTCTCTCCTGCTGTGTCCTCCTGTGACTCCGCGCTCATATCTTCCTTATCTCCTGTCTCCTCGCTCATATCTCCCTTATCTCTCCCCTTCCAGCTCTGTGTTTGCTTTTCTGTGTCTCTCACCATGCTTTCAGGCTCCTCCCCCATCAGGCTCGGTGCCATTATCTTATCTTCTCCTCTGTCCATATCAAAGCTTCTCCAGGCTGACTCACCGCTCCCAGAGCTTCTCAGGAGGTACCGTTCCATAGCTGTCTGCTTTAGGTAACCTCCTGTGCTGCTCTCTGTTTGGTGGCTCGTCCGGGGGGTCTGTTTTTAGTCGGTTTCTGTGAGGGGTGGCAGGAGCTTCTCCCCTAAGCTGCCACCTCAGCCAGGACAGGAACAGGAAGTCCCAGAATTGTGAATTTTATGTTTTATTTTATGTATGAAAAACGTAAATTGAAAATCTCAATAAAAATTCAAAGTTTAAAAAAAAAAAAATTATAGACGGTGACACACGGCTGTGTAGCTGCAGCGTTTTCCTGTCAGGTCACTCAGTCATCAGATTACAACTACCGTAATTTTCATTTTAAAAGACGTAAATTTAGAGAAAAAAAAGGTAAAATAAAATATATGGGGTCCCTTTTATAATCTGGTGGTGTGTGACTGGGGGAGGGGGGTGGCAGCGGTGGTGGAGCGGGGTTACAGGGGCGTAGCTTGAGTTGGGCGATGCTGCAGGCGCTGCGGTGGATGTCCTAGATCCTTGCTGCGGGCGCTGTGAGGCAGGCAACATTCCGAAACTGTCGGCGGTGCGGGCTTCAAAGAAATGGCGCCCGGAGTCGGCGCATGTGCAGTTTCAGCTATCAGCTTAACCCCTTCACAACCATGGACGGATCTTTCCGTCATGGATCGTGTCCCGGTAAGCCCCGCCCCCTGCCGCGGGCAGGCGGCGTGGATCGGCACACATATCAGCTGTTTTCAACAGCTGACATGTGTGCCTACATGTTCCGAGTGGAATCGCATTCCACCCGGAACATTAACCCCTTAGATCTCGCTGCCAAAGTCTGGCAGCGAGATCTATATGCGCACGGCCATGTTTTTTACTTACCGCCGCCCCCTCCGGACGTCACGTGAGTGATCACGTGACGTTCGGTGGTTGCCATCGTAGCACAGGGTCATGTGATGACGCCTGCTGGTACGAAGTTTCACTTTCATTCTTCCTCGGCCGGGAGCAGAGGAAAAAAGAAAGTGACTATTTCTGCTGTTTACAGCGGTATAGCTGTGATCAGCAGATAGCGATCAGCAATCGGATTGCTGATCGCTATAGCCCCCTAGGGGGACTAGTAAAATAAAATAAAAAAAGTAAAAAAAAAGTTTTAAAAAATTAAAAAAAAAACAAAAAACCTAAAAGTTCAAATCACCCCCCTTTCCCCCCATTGAAAATTAAAGGGTTAAAAAAGAAATATACATATATTTGGTATCGCCGCGTTCAGAAATGCCCGATCTATCAAAATATAAAATCAATTAATCTGATTGGTAAACGGCGTAGCGGCAAAAAAATTCCAAACGCCAAAATTACGTTTTTTGGTCGCCGCAAGATTTACGCAAAATGCAATAACAGGCGATCAAAACGTAGCATCTGCGCAAAAATGGTACCATTAGAAACATCAGCTCGAGACGCAAAAAATAAGCCGTCACTGAGCCATAGATCCCAAAAAATAAGAACGCTACGTGTTTCGGAAAATGGCGCAAAACGTGTGCCACTTTTATTGGACAAACTTGTGAATTTTTTTAACCCCTTAGATACAAGTAAACCTATACATGTTTGGTGTCTACAAACTCGCACCGACCTCAGGCATCATACCCACACATCAGTTTTACCATATAGTGAACACCGTGAATAAAACATCCCAAAAACTATTGTGCCATCACACTTTTTTTGCAATTTTTCCACACTTGGATTTTTTTTGCTGCTTTCCAGTACACCATATGGTAAAACTTATGATTTCATTTAAAAGTACAACTTGTCCCGCAAAAAACAAGCCCTCATATGGCAAGATTGATGGAAAAATAAAAAAGTTACGGCTCTCGGAAGAAGGGGAGCAAAAAACAAAAACGCAAAAACAGAAAGTGCCCCGGGGCTGAAGGGGTTAAAGACAAGCAGAGATCTCATCTGCC
>NC_134362.1:28732378-28734878 GCF_048569485.1 Anomaloglossus baeobatrachus
CTGAAAATGAGAAATGGTCAAAATAACAAAAAATGCACAGAGCTTTCAGTCCTCAAATAATGCAAAGAAAACAAGTTCATAATCATTTATAAGCAATAATACTAATAATGTTTTACCTCAGGAAGATTCAGAAATCAATATTTTGTGGAATAACCATGATTTTTAATCTCAGCTTTCATGTGTCTTGGCTGCTTTCCACCAGTCTGTCACACTGCTTTTGGGTGACCTTATGCCACTCCTGGTGCAAAAACGTAAACAGTTCTTCTTTGTTTGATGGCTTGTGACTATCCATCTTCCTCTTGATTACATTCCAGAGGTTTTCAATGGGGTTCAGGTCTGGAGATTGGGCCGGCCATAACATTTTGATGTGGTGGTCCTTCATCCACACATTGATTGACATAGCTGTGGCATGGCACATTGTTCTGCTGGAAAAACCAGTCCTCAGAGTTGGGGAACATTGCCTGAGCAGAAGGAAGCAACAGTTTTTCCAGCATAACCTTGTATGCGGCTTGATTCATACGTCCTTTGCAAAGTTTAATCTGCCCAATTTCTAGAGTAAGGTAATCTTCTCTGATGAGTTGAGAAGAGTCTGATGACTGGAGAGGCGTACAAGCCACAGTGTCTTGTACCAACTGTGAAATTTCGTGGAGGATCAGTGATGATTTGGGGATGCTTCAGCAAGGCTGGAATTGGGTCAAGCTACGTCAATCAATGTGTGGATGAAGGACCACTACATCAAAACCCTGTCATGGCCAGCCCAATCTCCAGACCTGAACCCCATTGAAAACCTCTCGAATGTAATCAAGAGGAAGATAAATAGTCACAAGCCATCAAACAAAGAAGTTTTTAAATTTTTGCACCAGTAGTGGAATAAGGTCACCCAAAAGCAAAGTGACAGACTGGTGGAAAGCAGCCAAGACGCATAAAAGCTGGGATTAATAATCATGGTTATTCCACAAAATATTGATTTTTGAATCTTCCTGAGATAAAACATTATTAGTATTGCTGTTTCCAAATGATTATGACCTTGTTTTCTTTGCATTATTTGAGGTGTGAAACCACTGTGCATTGTTCTGTTATTTTCACCATTTCTCATTTTCAGAAAATAAATACAAAATTTATTGCTTGGAAATTCGGAGACGTTGTCCGTAGTTTATAGAATAAAAGAACAATTTACATTTTACTGAAAAATATAAAGAGAAAAATCAGAAAAACTGAAAATTTGGAAATGGCCTCTTAATTTTTGCCAGAGCCGTATGAAAGGCTGTTGCCATGGCGTCCAACCGATAATGATTATGGGGAACTCTGTAATGTTTACATACAAAAATAGGAACCAATGTGTGATCTGTGTGGAAACACTACAACTCTCAGCATGACCCAGCAACATGACACTACAACTCTCAGCATGACCCAGCAACATGACACTACAACTCTCAGCATGATATGTGCCCATTTAGCTGTAAAGCATCTACAAGTCCTAGCAGGATGCATAGTATTATATCAAATTGTGGAGACAAGGAACAGATACTACAAGTCCCAATATAGCATTTTGACAATGTGTACAGTAATCTAGAAATGTCTCTATGACAATTACACAGCGCCATCATGTGTGAGCTCTGCAGATTCAATAATAGTTCGTGGTCTACGGGAAAATGGCGGCCGCCGCCTGCAGAACCGCGGACACACCCGGAGCGCAGATACTATGTGGCTTATGCTCTAGTCACCAGGACACACTCTTGTTATTGTGCATTCTCCCCGCTCTCCACCCCTTGTCCCTGCTGAAGAGCCGAAGACTGGGAGCAGCCGGGGATGGGGCTGTGTCTGCCATGTCTGGGGGGCGCTGCAGACGATGTGGTGGAGACCCCTGATCCTGTGAGTAGGGGGGCACCTCCCTGTGTGTGGGGGCAAAAGTGGGAAACTGGAAACTCTGCAGATTCATAGCAGAAGCTCTTGTATCTCCCTGCAAGAAGGAAACTCTCCAACCTCCTGGGATGTAGTTATTTTCTGAAAATGTATCATCTACTTTTTTTTTAGCTATTATTTTTTTTTAATGTGCATTGATTTTTCTGTCTATAAAATATTGATGTTTTTAAAAAAAAAATCAAAACAAAAATCTTAAGTTTATTTTTATTTTTTTTGCACCAGTTCCTTACTTTTTGCACCTTTCACTTATCGTATATGTTGGTATTATGGGCATTAAAATGACAGCGGAACTCGGTGGCTCCATATAGAGGGGATGTGAAGACCCCGCACCGCCAGCGCCCATGTGATGGGACAATGAGCGCCGTCCTCATCTGTCATTTTCATGTCTAGAAAGTTTTTATATATTATGTATTTTTTGGTATTTCATTGTACTTTAACCCCTTCTTGACGTGGCCATTTCTCATTTTTTTTTGCACTCTATAGTTTTTTTCATCCCCTTATTTTAAAAACTGTAACTTTTTTTTATTCATTTTACCACCCACATAAGCATATGAGTCTAGCAAGTTATATTTGATGC
>NC_134362.1:28739878-28744878 GCF_048569485.1 Anomaloglossus baeobatrachus
GACTCATATAATTGCCTTGGCCAGTGAAGGTCAGATACTCAGATAAATCAATTATGCGAACCTCCTTTTGTATTATTCTATGTATTGCTAGATGTGATGTAACTTAGCTGTCTCTGCCAGAGACCATTACTATTAGGGATATTTTGTATACGGCTTGAAATCTAGCCAATAAGAGCCCAGTCTTATCCACCAATCGTGAAGACCCCAATAGTCTGAATGTAGAGCTCAGGGGTATAAGAAGGGAGGACTGTCCATTGCCCGGGGGAGACTCTTGCTACATGCTCCCAATCTAGGATCTGCGGATCCGATTGGCAAGCCATAACCGAACCTGGATTATAATACTACATGGACTTCAGCATCGAATACAAGGATTCCGCTGAGATATCAAAGACTACCTAAGGAAGGAATCCAGCTTGGGACAATCCCGTCACCTGACTACAGACTTTGCAGACCTCACACAGCTTCCTAAATCTGGCGTTATTCCAGTCTCGGTGGGTGCCCGCCGAAAGCGGGGTGCTGCTGGATTGGAGTAAGTAGCCCTGGAAGCTCTGAGGCACGGACAGTCTAATCCCTGGTGAGCCAGCAGAAGGGTGAGACTCTGTTGCCGGTTACATTTGTGTTTTGCTGGTTATGTGCCGTTAATTGTTTGGGGATCTAACAAATTCTTACTGTTGTGATTCCCTCACCCTGTGTTGTCTGAGTAGTGTTGCGCGGACGGTTAAGGAAGTGGGGCTTTCAGTTGGGATGAGCCCTGGGCCATGCTGTCTTTCTAAAGGTGGCTGGATCAGCGGATGAGAGCACCCACAATTGGTGGCAGTGGTGGGATTGGACATGGCAGCGTCCGAAACCTGAATGCCTCCCCTATGGCCTGCTAGGTATGCTTATGTGCCTCCCTGGTTGTTCAGCCCTGGACGGTGTCCGCAAACACCAGTCCTCTGCAGCTCCCCTGGATAAACCAGGCTGAGTAGTATCCCACCGCTGCCCTAAGAGTCTTGTAGAAACAATGAGGGGCTTATCCCCCATTTATAAACAGACTATCATCATGTCTGGCTGAATTTTAAGAAACTTAACCCATGCTAGGCACTGACAGAGTCCATGTCGTCACAGATGTGTCCTGCCAAAAAGTTCAATTTTTGTCTCATCTGTCCATAGGACATTCCCCCAGAAGCTTTGTGGCTTGTCAACATGTAGTGTGGCAAATTCAGTCTTGCTTTTTTTTTCTTTCAACAATGGTGTCCTCCTTGGTCGTCTCCTATGAAGTCCACTTTGGCTCAAACAACGACGGATGGTGCAAACTGACACTGATGTTACTTGAGCTTGCGGTTCCCCTTTAATCTCTTTAGAAGTTTTTCTGGGCCCTTTTGTTACCATTCGTATTATCCCTCTCTTTGATTTGTCATCAATTTTCCTCCTGCGGCCACATCCAGGGAGGTTGGCTCCAGTCTCATGGATCTTAAATTTCTGAATAATATGTGCAACTGTAGTCACAGGAACATCAATCTGCTGGAGATGGTCTTATAACCTTTACCTTTTAACATGCTTGTCTATAATTTTCTTTCTAATCTCCTGAGACAACTCTTTCCTTCGCTTCCTCTGGTCTATGGTGAGTGTGGTACACACCATGTCACCAAACAGCACAGTGAGTATCTGTGGCCCTATATACAGGCCCACTGACTGATTACAAGAATGTAGACACCTGTGATGATAATTAGTGGACACACCTTGATTTAACATGTACGTTTTGTCACATTATTTTCAGGGGCGCCATCATTTCTGTCCAGGCCTGTTTCTTGAGTTTTATTTATTTTTTTTTAAAAATTGTAGCAGCAGAAAAGCAGCAATGTCTGACTTTCATTTGTTCATTTTCATAGATTTTTCATTAATTATTACTTTTGTCAGATTCAAGATATTTCTGTGGCCATTGTGGGTTTTTCTTTCATTAAACGAGAGGTACCAACAGTTTTGACCACGTGTGTATAGTGTATGTCCCCCATCCTGGGCCCATCCTGGCATATATGTCCACGCTGTTATGCCGCTGAACACATAAAAAAATTAAACTATTCTACAACCCCCCTTCTCCCCCCTTCCCCCCCCTACCCCTCCTTCCTCTCCCCCTCCTTCCTCTCCCCCTCCTTCCTCCCCCTCCTTCCCTCTCCCCCTCCTTCCTCTCCCCCTCCTTCCTCTCCCCCTCCTTCCTCTCCCCCTCCATCCTCTCCCCCACCTTCCTCTCCCCCTCCTTCCTCTCCCCCTCCTTCCTCTCCCCCTCCTCCTCTCCCCCTCCTCCACACCCCCTCCTTCCTCTCCCCCTCCATCCCTCACCCCTCCAACATCCCCCTCCCCCCCACCTTCCTCTCCCCTCCCCCTCCTTCTCTCCCCCTCCCCCTCCTTCCTCCCCCCTCCCACTCCTTCCTCTCCCCCTCCCCCTCCATCCTCTCCCCCACCCCTCCTTCCTCTCCCCTCCCCCTCCTTCCTCTCCCCTCCCCCTCCTTCCTCTCCCCCTCCCCCTCCTTCCTCTCCCCTCCCCCTCCTTCCTCTCCCTCTCCCCCTCTTCCTCCCTCTCCCCTCTTCCTCTCCCTCTCCCCCTCCTTCCTCTCCCTCTCCCCCTCCTTCCTCTCCTCTCCCCCTCCTTCCTCCCTCCCCCTCCTTCTCTCCTCCCCCTCCTTCCTCTCCTCTCCCCCTCCTTCCTCTCCCTCTCCCCTCCTTCCTCTCCCTCTCCCCCTCCTTCCTCTCCCTCTCCCCCCCTCCTTCCTCTCCCTCTCCCCCTCCTTCCTCTCCCTCTCCCCTCCTTCCTCTCCCTCTCCCCCTCCTCTCTCCTCTCCCCCCCTTCCTCTCCCCCTCCCCCCTCCTTCCCCTCTCCCCCTCCTTCCTCTCCCTCTCCCCTCTTCTCTCCCTCTCCCCCTCCTCTCTCCCTCACCCCCTCCTTCCTCTCCCTCTCCCCCTCTTCTCCCCTCTCCCCCTCCTTCTCTCCCTCTCCCCCTCCTTCCTCTCCCTCTCCCCCTCCTTCCTCTCCCTCTCCCCCTCCTTCCTCTCCCTCTCCCCCTCCTTCCTCTCCCTCTCCCCCTCCTTCCTCTCCCTCTCCCCCTCCTTCCTCTCCCCTCCCCCTCCTTCCTCTCCACTCTCCCCCTCCTTCCTCTCCCTCTCCCCCTCCTTCCTCTCCCCCTCCCCCTCCTTCCTCCCCCCTCCCCCTCCTTCCTCTCCCCCTCCCCTCCTCCACTCCCCTCCCCCTCCTTCCTCTCCCCCTCCCCCTCCTTCCTCTCCCCTCCCCCTCCTTCCTCTCCCTCTCCCCCTCCTTCCTCTCCCTCTCCCCCTCCTTCTCTCCCTCTCCCCCTCCTTCCTCTCCCTCTCCCCCTCCTTCCTCCCTCTCCCCCTCCTTCCTCTCCCTCTCCCCTCCTTCCTCTCCCTCTCCCCTCCTTCCTCACCCTCTCCCCCTCCTTCCTCACCCTCTCCCCCTCCTTCCTCACCCTCTCCCCCTCCTCCTCACCCTCTCCCCCTCCTTCCTCTCCCTCTCCCCCTCCTTCCTCTCCCTCTCCCCCTCCTTCCTCTCCCTCTCCCCCCCTCCTTCCTCTCCCTCTCCCCCTCCTTCCTCTCCCTCTCCCCCTCCTTCCTCTCCCTCTCCCCCTCCTCTCTCCTCTCCCCCTCCTTCCTCTCCCTCTCCCCCTCCTTCCTCTCCCTCTCCCCCTCCTTCCTCTCCCTCTCCCCCTCCTTCCTCTCCCTCTCCCCCTCCTTCCTCTCCCTCTCCCCCTCCTTCCTCTCCTCTCCCCCCCTTCCTCTCCCTCTCCCCTCCTTCCTCTCCCTCCCCCTCCTTCCTCTCCCTCTCCCCCTCCTTCCTCTCCCTCTCCCCCTCCTTCCTCTCCCTCTCCCCCTCCTTCCTCTCCCTCTCCCCCTCCTTCCTCTCCCTCTCCCCCTCCTTCCTCTCCCTCTCCCCCTCCTTCCTCTCCCTCTCCCCTCCTTCCTCTCCCTCTCCCCCTCCTTCCTCTCCCTCTCCCCCTCCTTCCTCTCCCTCTCCCCTCCTTCCTCTCCCTCTCCCCCACCTTCCTCCCCCTCCCCCTCCTTCCTCTCCCTCTCCCCCTCCTTCCTCTCCCTCTCCCCCTCCTTCCTCTCCCTCTCCCCCTCCTTCCTCTCCCTCTCCCCCTCCTTCCTCTCCCTCTCCCCCTCCTTCCTCTCCCTCTCCCCCTCCTTCCTCTCCCTCTCCCCCTCCTTCCCTCCCTCCCCCCTCCCTCCCCCCCCTCCTTCCTCTCCCTCTCCCCCTCCTTCCTCTCCTCTCCCCCTCCTTCCTCTCCCTCTCCCCCTCCTTCTCCCTCCCCCCCTTCCCTCCTCTCCCCCCTCCTCACCCTCTCCCCCTCCTTCCTCTCCCTCTCCCCCCTCCTTCCTCTCCCTCTCCCCCTCCTTCCTCTCCCTCTCCCCCTCCTTCCTCTCCCTCTCCCCCTCCTTCCTCTCCCTCTCCCCCTCCTTCCTCTCCCTCTCCCCCTCCTTCCTCTCCCTCTCCCCCTCCTTCCTCTCCCTCTCCCCCTCCTTCCTCTCCCTCTCCCCCTCCTTCCTCTCCCTCTCCCCTCCTTCCTCTCCCTCTCCCCCTCCTTCCTCTCCCTCTCCCCCTCCTTCCTCTCTCCCCTCTCCTCTCTCCCCCTCCTTCCTCTCCCTCTCCCCCTCCTTCCTCTCCCTCTCCCCCTCCTTCCTCTCCCTCTCCCCCTCCTTCCTCTCCCTCTCCCCCTCCTTCCTCTCCCTCTCCCCCTCCTTCCTCTCCCTCTCCCCCTCCTTCCTCTCCCTCTCCCCCTCCTTCCTCTCCCTCTCCCCCTCCTTCCTCTCCCTCTCCCCTCCTTCCTCTCCTCTCCCCCTCCTTCCTCTCCTCTCCCCCTCCTTCCTCTCCCTCTCCCCCTCCTCCCTCTCCCTCTCCCCCTCCTCCCTCTCCCTCTCCCCCTCCTCCCTCTCCTCTCTCCCCTCCTCCCTCTCCCTCTCCCCCTCCTCCCTCTCCCTCTCCCCCTCCTCCCTCTCCCCCTCCCCCT
>NC_134362.1:28752378-28764878 GCF_048569485.1 Anomaloglossus baeobatrachus
GCGGTATGTGGCATTATATACCGGGCGCCATTATGTCATATAATGTATTAGAATCTAATCTAATATTGCACAATTAGATGCAACTAATTCTTCAAGGTCAAGTTTCACGGAGGATTTCAGCCATCTGTGCTATTCATCAAATGGCAATTTACTGCTGATCTCACTACTGCCTCCTGCTGGTTCAGTCTCTGCTGCAGTGCATTGTGGGAGATGTATTGGTTAGTCATTGACACGCGGTTACTTGTCATGTCAATGACCTCTGTTATCACGTCTGACATGTGCAGTGTTAGATCAAAATCACCAAAGGCATCAATGTGCAGGAATATACCTAGTCAGGGTGTAGATATTGGTAGGAATGGCATTTTCTTTTAGTCCTTTTTCTGTTTTTTTTTTTTTTTTTTTTTTTTTTTTTTTTTTTTCTTCCCCCTGCGTGTTGCATAGATAAAAACCTTACTTTGCCTTAAAGGGAGCCATACATCACCAAGCACAATGTCGAGCAGCTGCAGCCATACATCACCAAGCACAATGCCGAGTAGCTGCAGTCGTACATCACCAAGCACAATGCCGAGTAGCTGCAGTCGTACATCACCAAGCACAATGCCGAGTAGCTGCAGTCGTACATCACCAAGCACAATGCCGAGTAGCTGCACTCGTACATCACCAAGCACAATGCCGAGCAGCTGCAGCCGTACATCACCAAGCACAATGCCGAGCAGCTGCAGCCGTAAATCACCAAGCACAATTCCGAGCAGCTGCAGCCGTACATCACCGAGCACAATGCAGAGTAGCTGCAGTCGTACATCAGCAATCACAATGCCGAGCAGCTGCAGCCGTACTTCACCAAGCACAATGCCGAGCAGCTGCAGCTGTACATCACCAAGCACAGTGCCGAGCAGCTGCGGCCGTACATCACCAAGGACAGTGCCGAGCAGCTGCGGCCGTACATCACCAAGCACAGTGCCGAGCAGCTGCGGCCGTACATCACCAAGCACAGTGCCGAGCAGCTGCGGCCGTACATCACCAAGCACAATGCCGAGCAGCTGCAGTCGTACATCACCAAGCACAATGCTAAGCATTAGATGCAGTGGTGTAAAGCCGCCACTACTGGACTCTGGAGGAGACGTGTTCTGGGCAGTGACAGATCACCCTGCTCTATCTGATAGAGGAGTCTGGGTTTAGTGATTCCAGGAGAACATTGCCCCTGACTACATTGTGCCCGCTGTATAGTTTGGTGGAGAAGGGGTAATACTATGGGATTGTTATCAGGGGTCGTCCTCAGCCACTTGGTTCCAGTGAAGAGAAATCTTAATACTTCAGCACAAGCCTTCAGCTTTGTGGGAACAGTTTGGGGAAGACCCTTTTCTATTCCCCATAACTGTACCCAGTGCACAAGGTCCATACAGACACGGAGGGGGGAGAACATGACCGGCCGCAGCCCCATCCACCACCTTTGGGATGACCTAGAATGTAGGTTGTGAGCTCGGCCTTCCTCCATCCTCTGTTTCTGATCTCACAAATGCTCTTCTGGACGCCTCTTGCAGGAAACCTCCTCGAAGAGCGGAGCTGTGATACCTGCAGAGCGGCTGACTCTGTATTAATGTCTATGGAAGTAGAATTGGAGGTCAGAAAAGCTAATGTGGAGGGTGCACATACTTTTGTCCATATAGTGTGCACTATAAATGTTCTTTTCTAGCAGGATCATACTTTATTGCCTTATGTGAAAGTATTTTGTGTATTTCATTAGCGAAGTTTTCTCGAGTCTCACGGCCTCCATCTTTCTTTCAGTGGCAGGTGGGCTAAGGCTTTTCGAGGTGCAGAAGACGACCGCCTGATGGCAGACACAACACATGGGAACCTTCCGTTGTCTGGCTTTTGCTATTTGCATTCGTGGATTCAGAAGAAGTTGGCGCAGCCTGAATCTTGCAATATTCGGTTTTGCTGTCAATTGAAGTCGGCTGAGATCGGTTTCTAACACCATTCTCCATAATTCAGAGGGTTCGGAAATGTAATTTTATAGTGACTTGCAGTGCTATCATTAATATTTGCAGAAAATGTTGTGTTGTACACCAATCTCCTACACCGTCCCCACAATCAGAGGCAATATTATGGTCAGGGATGCAGTGTCTGCACTCGCCAGCAAGTGGCAGCACCGAGTCTTGAGGCGCGGAGTACCTTGCGTGCAACAAGTGGCTGCTAACATGTCTGATTGTGGCTGTGCCGGGGATATGCCTTTTGCATCGTACTGTGTTATTCAAGGTCTGGGGACAATGTGCAGCTTTCATATTTATAGAATTATATGTTGATGATTTTATTTAAATGGGATTAATTATATTAAATTAACCTTTGATTGAAAAAAAGGAGTCAGTCGATCATTCATTATTTGCATCATTTCTAAGCAGTTCCATAATTTGTGGCGTCTGTGATCATCACCTGAATCGCCATGTACCCTGGAGCGCAATTTTTGTTTTTATTTTTACTATTCATTTTTTGCTCCATATGCAAAATATAGCAGCTTTCTACTGTCTTCATTTATAACTTTTCACCATTTTTATCAAGCTGACTGATCCACGAAAAAAGATACAAATCTGATTTCAGCAAGAAGGGGGAGATGGCATTCTGCACAAATTTGCAGTGAAGATTATGGGAAAGGATCTAAAGTTTCATGGAGGGCAGAGAAAATAGATTATAGGTAAGCTAGAGTACATGGAGAGGAAATAAGTGCAGGATAGAAGCTGTGCTCATATGAGCTAATAAAGATGGCAGCACCTTGGATATACAGAGAGCTCCCGTCCAGCCTATATTACTAGGAGAGACGCACAGAGCTCACATCCAACCTGTATTACTGGGAGAGACACACAGACCTCACATCCAGCCTATATTACTAGGAGAGACGCACAGACCTCACATCCAGCCTATATTACTGGGAGGGACACACAGACCTCACATCCAGCCTATATTACTGGGAGCTCACATCCAGCCTATATTACTGGGAGAGCTACAGAGCTCATATCCAACCTGCATTACTGGGAGAGACACGCAGAGCTTACATCCAAGCCTATATTACTGGGATCTCACATCCAGCCTATATTACTAGGAGAGATACACAGAGCTCACATCCAGCCTATATTACTGGAAGAGACACACAGACCTCACATCCAGCCTATATTACTGGGAGGGGTGCACAGATCTCACATCCAGCCTATATTACTGGGAGAGACACACAGACCTCCCAGCCAGCCTATATTACTGGGAGAGACACAGAGCTCACATCCAGTCTATATTACTGGAGAGACACACAGACCTCACATCCAGCCTATATTACTGGAAGAGACACACAGACCTCACATCCAGCCTATATTACTGGAAGAGACACACAGAGCTCACATCCAGCCTATATTACTGGGAGGGACACACAGAGCTCACATCCAGCCTATATTACTGGGAGAGACACACAGAGCTCACATCCAGCCTATATTACTGGGAGAGACACAGACCTCACATCCAGCCTATATTACTGGGAGAGACACAGACCTCACATCCAGCCTATATTACTGGAAGAGACACACAGAGCTCACATCCAGCCTATATTACTGGAAGAGACACACAGAGCTCACATCCAGCCTATATTACTGGGAGAGACACAGAGCTCACATCCAGCCTATATTACTGGGAGAGACACAGAGCTCACATCCAGCCTATATTACTGGGAGAGACACAGACCTCACATCCAGCCTATATTACTGGAAGAGACACACAGAGCTCACATCCAGCCTATATTACTGGGAGAGACACACAGAGCTCACATCCAGCCTATATTACTGGGAGAGACACAGACCTCACATCCAGCCTATATTACTGGAAGAGACACACAGAGCTCACATCCAGCCTATATTACTGGAAGAGACACACAGAGCTCACATCCAGCCTATATTACTGGGAGAGACACAGAGCTCACATCCAGCCTATATTACTGGGAGAGACACAGAGCTCACATCCAGCCTATATTACTGGGAGAGACACAGACCTCACATCCAGCCTATATTACTGGAAGAGACACACAGAGCTCACATCCAGCCTATATTACTGGGAGAGACACACAGAGCTCACATCCAGCCTATATTACTGGGAGAGACACACAGAGCTCACATCCAGCCTATATTACTGTGAGAGACACACAGAGCTCATATCCAACCTGTATTACTCGGAGAGACACGCAGAGCTTACATCCAGCCTATATATTACTGGGAGCTCACATCCAGCCTATATTACTGGGAGAGCTACAGAGCTCATATCCAACCTGCATTACTGGGAGAGACACGCAGAGCTTACATCCAAGCCTATATTACTGGGATCTCACATCCAGCCTATATTACTAGGAGAGATACACAGAGCTCACATCCAGCCTATATTACTGGGAGGGGTGCACAGATCTCACATCCAGCCTATATTACTGGGAGAGACACACAGACCTCCCAGCCAGCCTATATTACTGGAGAGACACACAGACCTCACATCCAGCCTATATTACTGGAAGAGACACACAGAGCTCACATCCAGCCTATATTACTGGGAGAGACACACAGAGCTCACATCCAGCCTATATTACTGGGAGAGACACACAGAGCTCACATCCAGCCTATATTACTGGGAGAGACACACAGACCTCCCAGCCAGCCTATATTACTGGGAGAGACACAGAGCTCACATCCAGTCTATATTACTGGGAGAGACACAGAGCTCACATCCAGTCTATATTACTGGAGAGACACACAGACCTCACATCCAGCCTATATTACTGGAGAGACACACAGAGCTCACATCCAGCCTATATTACTGGAAGAGACACACAGAGCTCACATCCAGCCTATATTACTGGGAGAGACACACAGAGCTCACATCCAGCCTATATTGCTGGGAGAGACACACAGAGCTCACATCCAACCTATATTACTGTGAGACACACAGAGCTCACATCCAGCCTATATTACTGGGAGAGACACACATACCTCACATCCAGCCTATATTACCGGGAGAGACACGCAGCTCTCACATCCAGCCTATATTACTGGGAGAGACACTCCCACAAGAGAGAAGTCAAACTTGGTTCATGTAGCTAACTGTACTGTATATTGGGGGTTTGAAAATGAATGAAGAAATGAAGATTGCAGCCTGAAAGGCAGTGTAATGTTAGTTTTATTTATTTTTTTTATTTTTTATGTTAGTGGTTACCTTTTTTTTTTTTTTTTCATTATATGTCAAAGATGTTCATAGCTTTTAACTCATTCCCTACCTTTGACATACCGTAATGTCATGTAAAAGTAGTAAATAATAAAAAAAAAAAAACTATAAATGTGGTATCTCTGTATTTGTACTCACTAGAAAAATAAAGCTGTCTGGCCACCTTTTAGGCACATCAGGGACTGTGCAAACCTGATATGCCGTCTGCTACCTATTCCAGCCAATTTTGCGCTTCAAAATTCAAAATAGTGCTCATTCTCTTCCGAGCCCTGCCGTGCGCCCAAACAGTAGTTTTCCACCACATATGGGGTAAGCCTCTAATCAGGAGAAGTTGAACAACAATTCGTACGGTGCATTTTCTCCTGTTACCCTTGTAAAAATTGAGAAATTGGGGCTAAAGCAATATTTTGGGGGGAAAAGTAAAATTTTAATTTTAAAATGTTGTAGGGTTCCAGCGTTTACCTCCTAAAGTGACGCTGCTCAGAATTGCAAATTTAGTCTGGTAAGGAATGTGAAAACAGGCTTAGGGGTGAAGGGGTTAAAATGAATATATACCCTTCCCCCTCCTGGATACATTCTATGCAAATTTTCCGAGATACGGTTTGTGTGTGTGTAATATATACAATGTGTGTGGGTGTATACTGTGTATCTCTCTCTCTCTCTCTCTCTCTCTCTCTCTCTCTCTCTCTCTCTCTCTCTCTCTCTCTCTCTCTCTCTCTCTCTCTCTCTCTCTCTCTTAGAGATTATATATATATATATATATCTATATCTATCACTCACACTCACATTAACTTGAGAACGGCGGCAGCTATAGGCATAGAAGTGGTGTCTAGGTATAGTAAAGTATCCATGCGCTACGCAATGGAACCACCTATAGCGCCACCTGGTGGAAAACAACAGAGTTAGCATTTTTATCTCGAAAATGGAACGAGGTAGAGAAAAAAAGTGAATTACAAAGTTGTAGGGCATCATCAATTCAATACGAATGGACACCTTGCATACAGAAAAGCTATGATTAGAACGTGTAAAACTCACAAGGCTGCGGACGTGAAGCGATACCTCATGGAGACCTTCCTACAAGTCATTGGGTATGATGGCTGTGTGGAGTGGCCTCCACGGTCACCTGACCTGACCCCATTGGACTTCTTTCTGTGAGGTCACATCAAACAGCAGGTGTATGCGACCCCTCCACCAACATTTCAGGAGCTACGACGACGTATAATAATAATAATAATAATTTTATTCATTTATATAGCGCTATTAATTCCACAGCGCTTTACATACATTTGCAACACTGTCCCCATTGGGGCTCACAATCTAGAGTCCCTATCTGTATGTCTTTGGAGTGTGGGAGGAAACCGGAGAACCCGGAGGAAACCCACGCAAACACGGGGAGAACATACAAACTCCTGCAGATAGTGTCCTTGGTGGGATTTGAACCCAGGACCCCAGCGCTGCAAGACTGCAGTGCTAACCACTGAGCCACCGTGCCGCCCTCACAGATACTTGTGCAAACATGTCTCCTACCATATTGCACAACGTGCAGCGAGATACAGTATGCTGTGCAGAGCCCAGATGTGTATTGCAGCTGACGGGGGCCACTTTCAGCATCAAAGTTAAATGAGTCCCATATGCGTGACCAGCATTCAATGTTTTGGGGGGGTCATGGGTTTCATATCGTAGCATTTCTGTATGCAAGGTGTCGATTCGTATTGACTTGATGATGCCCTACAATTTTGTAATTCACTTTTTTTTTTCTCTATCTTGTTCTGTTTTTGAGATAAAAATGCTAACTCCGTTGTTTTCCACCAGGTGGCGCTATAGGTGGTTTTATTGCGTAGCGCATGGCTACTTTACTATACCTAGACACCACTTCTATGCCTATAGCTGCCGCCGTTCTCAAGTTAATGGCGGTGAACAGGATATGGCTGGACACACTGTATATAAATTTTTTCTTTGCAGTTTAACTTATTTATTATTAGTATTGAACTTAGTTTTGAAAAATGTCTTTCCCCCATCTTTTGCAAGCAAATAGCACTTTTTGTTTTAGCAATATTAGCCTTTTAAAGTACAAATACAATACTGCATCGCTTTTACACTGGATTTTTTTTTTTTTTAAATAATGACGTAAAAAAAAAAACCGAACAAAAAACTTTTCCATTGTCCTGTGACTGTCATTTTGACGTACACTGTGATGCACAAAAGGGTAACAATACAGTGACAGGACAAAAATTTGCATAACTAATCATATGCTAAATAGCTGCAAGTCACATTTATGTATGAGAGCGCCAAGATGATTGTCTATATAATGAAGGTCGTCTCACGCTCAAAGCTGTAGTGGATGGTGAGAGATGGAGCCTAAAAGGCAAAAGGTCAAAACATTGTTACCCTTTTGCTCATCAGTGTACTACATGCTGTAGTTAGTCACTGTTTCATGTTCAGTTCTTTCTATCCTATTTTTTTTTAATTTTCTTATTACTAGTTTTTCTATTATCCACCGCCCACCAAAAAAAGTTTGTTTTTCCCCCTGAAATTGAAACTATTAACACAGTGGTGTGACTATATGTCACCAGTCGATCACTGGGACCTATGGAGATGGGGGCAGTGCACACGACAGATTCATTAATTACTCCACAAAGGTAAGATCACAGCTTAAATTTTGTAATCCGTCTACGGAAGAAGGAAACACCCCCTCCCCAAAGCTACGATGTGATTGGTTATTGTAGGACACACCTTTTGTACAAAAGAACCAATTACACACAGAGGAATCTTTCAATCAAAAAAAAAAAAATCAAACTTTATCAAAATTAGCCACAAATTACAGAATCCACTATAATACTGCCCAAAGCAATCCTGCACGTGAATAGACAAAAAAACCCAGAAAAATATATAAAAATAAACACAAATCAGGAAGTTTCCACTTTTCAGTCACTATTCCGAGATTTTAGGTCAATTATATGTATGAAGGTACAGAGTTATCAGAATACAGGGTGTGAATATTTAAATTTTCCCCCCAAAACATGAAAAATCTAACAGTAAATGAGCCCTTGAGTTGTTTTTGTCAGTATATTGCTCCTATGTGTCTCCATGGTAACAGACTACAAACAAGCTGTGTAGTCAGATCCCACAGATCTACTGCTTTTACAATAAGAAGACATAGAGGACACATGGGGGCGGTAGGGCGAGACCACACAGTTAGGCCTCAGTCAGACAATCATAATGTGGACACTTTGTTCTATTTGCATTGGGTCCGCGAAGTCCCATCCTGTTTTGACAACTTTGATCCCTATGATAATTTTGGGATAAAAAAAAAAATTGTGTCCAAGCCGAAACCTGTATATGTAATGGAAATTCTAAAAGTGCATGCATTACGGCCATCTGAACCTGACCTTTTCAAGGCTGGTCATGCCCTTTAAGAATTGTGAGGTGTAGTAAAAGTCATCAGGGGCCAAGTGAGGGTCTGTAGGTGTGTGGATGATGCTTAGTGATGCCATCCAGCGGCCATGTGTGCTGATTTAACATACTGACCACTTTGGGAATCCATTTCCAGATGGGGGGGGGGGGGGCTGTTGGGTTTCGTCAGTAACCTGGGCATCGGGCACTGCCCTAATGCTCAGCCCTTCGGCCAGGAACTATCATATCAGTAATATTACCGAGGGGTAGGATATAATCACCCGCACAATTCCGTCCTACACTCACAAAAATATCATATAATTTACAGGAAAATAACTTTTTGGAGCTTATTCTCCGCTTTTTTTTTTTTTGTAGAGAAGATAAAGAAACGGAAGGTGCAGCTAATACTGGTATCCGTCGCAGTAATCTATCCGAGCTCGGCATCTCCTACGGTGCAGGCTTCTTTAATGGAGGGGAGGGGTGCACCTTGTGGCCTCACTTGATCTCCTTTTTGGATTTGTAATGAGCGGACACCACCAAGTAGGTATCGGGGCTCATATCTTTGATGGTGGGAGACTTGTTCTGGATCGGTGAGGTTTTTCCATCCACGCGGGATATTTGCAGCATTCTGCAGGGGTCGTGTTTGAGCAGATATCCGGCAAATGTCTCCCATCCTCCTCCGACGCGAACCATCACGTGTTTGTTGTGGAGCATCTGGAACGAAACGAATGGATTAGAAAAGTCGTGTTTTTCTTCACCCTGGATAAACTTTAAATATTCCTCCAAGAGCAGTGGGGGAAGTGTGCCGACAACTGTTCTAAGCAGATTCCTGGCTTACAAACCTGGTTGTCACCCTTTTCATGTTTTCAGCTTACCGTTGTCCTTGCGGAGTGAGCTTTATTTTAAAGGGAACCGGTCATCAGAAATTTAGCTTTAAACCTAAAAGTTTCCCCCTCTGCAGCTCCTGGGCTGCATTCTAGCAGGTTCCTGTACTTTTTGTGGCCCCTTTTAAACCAAATTAAATACTTTATAAACTTGTATGTTTTGCTATGTAAATTTTGTAAATCGTCCATGGGGGCGGGCTCTCTGGTGACCGTTGCTGTTCCTCCAGCAGATTTACGCCGCCCCCCAACGCTGAATTTCATATCTCAGGACGCCGCTCCTGGGCGCCCGTGGACCCGCGCATGCGCTGTGCGACTGTACCGGGACTGTGCACTGTGTGCACGTGTGACCGCTGGTGACGTTTTGCGCAGGCACGAGGTTATGGGCGGCGCTGTGAGTGTCATCAGCAAGTGCCGCCCATAACCTCGTGACTGCACTTTCCCCTCTTCCTCCAGCGTTCTGCGCAAGCGCTTGCTGGCCAGATGACCTGACGTCACCTCTTTCCCATCTTGCCCTGCTGCAGGGTAAGATGGGAAGGAGGTGACGTCGGGTCATTTGGCCGGCGAGCGCTTGCACAGAACGCTGGAGGCAGTGGGGGAAAGCGCGTCCACGAGATTATGGGCGGGCACTTGCGATGCAATCACAGCGCCGCCCATAATCTCGTGCTTGTGACACATGTCACCAGCGATCCTGGCGTGGGCGGCACCTCGGGCGCAGTGGGCGGCGTCCTGATGGATGACATGAAGCGTGGGGGGACGGCGTCAATGTGCTGGAGGGACAGCAACGCTTAGCAGAGAGCCCGCCCCCATGGACGATATACAAAATATACATAGCAAAAGGTACAAGTTTATAAAGTATTTAATTTGGTTTAAAAGGGGCCAAAAAAAGTACAGGAACCTGCTAGAATGCAGCCCAGGAGCTGCAGAGTGGGAAACTTATAGGTTTCAAGCTAAATTTCTGATGACAGGTTCCCTTTAATGAACACTGGACCCCTGTCAGATATTTTTAGATCATACAAACCAATCCTTGTTTGTTCTGACATCCATAAAAAGGGGGCTGCTATACACAGCGATACATTTTTTGGTAGATCTGCCTCTTGTTCATCCGGCCCTAGATGGCTGCCGATTGAACGATGCGTCAGCCTGGAGCCATCATGGCCGTCTCTCCCGTACATGGGAGCGATTGTTCAGCCGACTGACAACTCTGCCGGTGGCTTATCTCCGGGAGAACAAAGCAATCGACAGTCCAAAATGAGACATGCCTGATCGCCATCTTCCCCATGAATCAGTCGGCCGGTGCCAACCAATTACTTTAGACTGTTGACCAAACCTGTCTATGGGCTGGTGCTGCCAACATCAGTGTAAGATGTATAGGGGCTTTAGTCCAACATGGATCAGTAAATAGATTGTTGGGTAAATATGAGAATAAAGATAGTAAATCGTATGTGTTTCCTCAAAAATAAGACACTGTCTTATATTTTTTGCCCTGAAAAATGTGCTGTTAGTGCTCAGACATGTCGCACAATGCATAGGTTACAGGGTAGGGTGGTCTGCCTGTCAGTGCTCAGACCATACACCACATGCTGCAGAGGCTACAGGGGTGGGAGGTCCACCTGTCACTGCTCAGACCATACGCCGTACGCTGCATTACATTGGTCTGCATGGCTGTCATCCCAGAAGGAAGCCTCTTCTAAAGATGATGCACAAGAAAATCTGGAAATAGTTGCTGAAGACAAGCAGACTCCGGACATGGATTACTAGAACCTTGTTCTGTGGTCTGATGAGACCAAGATAAATTTATTTAGCTCAGATGGTGTCAAGCATGTGTGGCGGCAACCAGGTGAGGAGCACAAAAGCAAGTGTGTCCTGCCTACAGTCATGCATGGTGGTGGAGGGTCATGGTTTGGGGCTGCATGAGTGCTGTGGGAAGCTACAGTTTATTGAGGAAACCATGAACGCCAACATGTCCTGTGACAAACTGAAGCAGAGCAAGATCTCCTCCCTTCATATTCCAACATAAGGACCCCAAACACCTCCAAGACGACCACTACCTTACTAAAAAAAACTAAGGGTAAAGGTACCTGACTGACCAAGTGTCTCCAGACTTGAACCCTATGGAGCATCTGTGGGGCCTCCTCAAACAGAAGGTGGAGGAGCGCAAGGACTCATGGAGGAGGAAAGAGGATCCAGTGGCTCCTGTGAAGCTCTAGTGATCTCCATGCTCAAGATAATTAAGGCCGTGCTGTAAAATAATGGTGGCCATACAAAATATTGACATATTGGGCACAATTTGGCCATTTTCAACTTAGGGGTGTACTCACTTTTGTTGCCAGCGGTTTAGACTTTAATGGCTGTGTGTTGTTTAGAGGACACCAAATTACACTGATACTGATTTGAGACAGGAAGAGGTGTGTGGTTGTGTGTGTGTATACAGTATATCTAATATATAAAGCTGTGTGTGTGTGTGTGTGTATGTATGTCCGGGATTGGCATCTACACCGTCGCAGCTACAGCCACAAAATTTTGCACACTCACACTTCTGGACCCCGAGAGCGTCATAGGCTATGTTTTGAGAGGAAATTTTAACCCCGCGCTTTACAGTTATTCACCAAAAAACCTGCCTCCATTAAAGTGAATGGAGCTGGGAGTCACAGTGCAGCCAGAACTTCAGAAGAATGCGCAGCCACGCCCTTAAATGGAATGTTGGCTGTCACAATGCAGCCAGGGAAAGAGACAGACACAGACAGGGTAAGAAACAGACATAAGGTAAGAGACAGACAAAAAGATAGACACAGACAAAGAGACAGACTGACAGGGAAAGAGACAGACAGGGAAAGAGAGGGAAAGAGAGAGACAGGTTAAGAGATAGACAGGTAAAGAGACAGACAAAGAGAAAGAGACAGACACAGGGAGACAGACAGGGAAAGAGACAGACAAAGACAGGTAAAGAAACAGACAGGGAAAGAGAAAGAGGGAAAGAGACAGACA
>NC_134362.1:28769878-28777378 GCF_048569485.1 Anomaloglossus baeobatrachus
GTTCAAGATCTCTGCTTGCTGTCAGTAAGTGAGAGCATTCTTTACAGTGCCTTGCGACAGTATTCGGCCCCCTTGAATTTTTCAGCCTTTTCCCACATTTTAGGCTCAAACATAAACATAAAAATGTTAATGTTCTGGTGAAGAATCAACAGCAAGTGGACACAATTGTGAAGGTGAACGAAATTTATTGCTTATTTTAAATTTTTTTAAAAAATAAATAACCGAAAATGGGGCGTGCAATATTATTCATCCCCTTTACTTTCAGTGCAGCAAACTCACTCCAGAAGTTGATTGAGGATCTCTGAATGATCCAATGTTGTCCTAAATGACTGATGATGATAAATATAATCCCCTGTGTGTAATCCAGTCTCTGTATAAATGTCCCTGCTCTGTGATAGTCTCAGGGTTCTGTGTAAAGCACAGAGAGCATCATGAAGACCAAGGAACACAACAGGCAGGTCCGAGATACTGTTGTGGAGAAGCTTAAAGCCGGATTTGGTTACGAAAGATTTCCACAACTTTAAACATCCCAAGAAGCACTGTGCAAGCGATCATATTGAAATGGAAGGAGTATCATACCACTGCAAATCTACCAAGACCCGGCCGTCCATCCAAACTATCATCTCACACAAGGAGAAGACTGATCAGAGATGCAGCGAAGAGGCCCATGATCACTGTGGATGATCTGCAGAGATCTACAGCTGAGGTGGGAGAGTCTGTCCATAGGACAACAATCAGTCGTACACTGCACAAATTTAGCCTTTATGGAAGAGTGGCAAGAAGAAAGCCATTTCTCAAAGATATCCATAAAAAGTGTCATTTAAAGTTTGCCACAAGCAACCTGGAGACACCAAACATGTGGAAGAAGGTGCTCTGCTCAGATGAAACCAAAATCGAACTATTTAAGTACAATGCCAAATGATATGTTTGGCATAAAAGCAACACAGCTCATCACCCTGAACACACCATCCCCACTGTCAAACATGGTGGTGGCAGCATCATGGTTTGGGCCTGCTTTTCTTCAGAATGGACAGGGCAGATGATTAAAATAGATGGGAAGATGGATGGAGCCAAATACAGGACCATTCTTGAAGAAAACCTGTTGGAGTCTGCAAAAGACCTAAGACTGGGACGGAGATTTGTCTTCCAACAAGACAATGATCCCAAACATAAAGCAAAATCTACATTGGAATGGTTCACAAATAAACATATCCAGGTGTTAGAATGGCCAAGTCACAGTCCAGACCTGAACCCAATCGAGAATCTGTGGAAAGAGCTGAAAACTGCTGTTCACAAACGCCTTCATCCAACCTCACTCAGCTCCAGCTGTTTACAACGGACGAATGGGCGAGAATTTAAGTCTCTCCATGTGCAAAACTGATAGACACATACCCCAAGAGACTGCAGCTGTAATCGCAGCAAAAGGTGACGCTACAAAGTATTAACTTAAAGGAGATGAATAATATTGCACGCCCCAATTTTCAGTTATTTATTTTTTTAAAAAGTTTAAAATAAGCAATAAATTCAGTTCAACTTCACAATTGTGTCCCACTTGTTGTTGATTCTTCACCAGAACATTAACATTTTTATCTTTATGTTTGAAGCCTCAAATGTGGGAAAAAGTTGAAAAATTCAAGGGGCTGAATACTTTTGCAAGGCACTGTATATCCAGAAGCTGAAAACCTGTACAAACCGATTACTTCTCACATCTGGTGGTTTGTTACAATTGTATCCAGTCTTGAAATAATCCTTATCTGAATCCATCTCTCTCTTCTTCTGCTAGTTTGTTACAATGAATCAATGTAAGTAAAATGTATCAGCAGAGTCCGGATTGTCTAGACTGGATACAATTATAATGAAACACTCGGCTGTAAGAGGTGCAAAATTTTGTCAAAATCTGAACAAAAATGTTTACATTTACTGACAGCAATCAGGCCTGGGAAATAATAAAGAATTGAAAGACAAAGTTGCAGAACTTTTCATTCTATGCTAAAACTTTTACTTAACCTGTTAAAAATGCGGCTAATTCTCTATTTTACGTTTTTCTTTTTCCTACATCTTCTTCCAAGAGACATAACTTTCTTTGTCGCTCTATTGGGAGACCCAGACAATTGGGTGTATAGCTACTGCCTCCGGAGGCCACACAAAGTATTACACTTAAAAGTGTAAGGCCCCTCCCCTACTGCCTATACACCCCCCGTGGGATCACGGGCTCCTCAGTTTTCATGCTTTGTGCGAAGGAGGTCAGACATCCACGCATAGCTCCACTGTTTAGTCAGCAGCAGCTGCTGACTTTGTCGGATGGAAGAAAAGAGGGCCCATACTTGGGCCCCCAGCATGCTCCCTTCTCACCCCACGTTTGTTGGCGGTGTTTGTTAAGGTTGAGGTACCCATTGCGGGTACGGAGGCTGGAGCCCACATGCTGTTTTCCTTCCCCATCCCCTTAGGGCTCTGGGTGAAGTGGGATCCTATCGGTCTCCAAGCACAGGAGACCGTGCTCCGTCCACAGCCCCTGGGAATCTGCTGGACGTGGAGATGAGTATCGTCAGGGACAGGACCCTGCTACATTAAGGTACTCTGTGTCCCCGTACAAATCGCGCACACACACACCAGCATTGCTGGGTGTGTTAGTGCGCCGGGGGCAGCAGCGCAGCGCGCTTGTGCTATACTCACTACAGCTTGCTGAGTGAGTTTATGTGTTAGGAACTACCGCGCCGACCGCTGATGGCGGTTTTTACAGCAGCGCTGCGACGCGGCTGGGACTTGTGGTGCGCCGGGGACTTCCGCGCTGGCCGTGCATATATGACGGCCGCGCTTATAAATCGAGTCCCCGGCTTTTGCAGCCTAGTTCCGTTTCGTTCCCGCCCCCAGGCCTGCCAGTCAGGGGAAGGGCGGGACGCTGGTCAGAACGTCAGCGCTGAGGGCTGGAGTCTGCTTAGCATACTCCACCCCCCTCACTGGACACAGTGGGACGCCAGTTTCCCGCACTTTGTCTGGGGCACGCCCACGGCCCGCCCCTCTTCATAGGACGCCGGCAGCCATTCCTGTTTGCAGTCTGACTGGAGAGGGGAGACAAGCTCTGGGAGACCCAGACACGGGATTCTGGCGACCACACACCCGCTGGCAGCGGGCGGTAAGAGGCACCTCGGGTGCTGACCCCATTAGTGCCGAAGTGTTCATTTGTACTTTATGCTTGTATGCTATACAGTGCACTGTACGGTCGCTATTCTTGGCTATATACCCTCCTAGATTGCTAGACAACAGCATGTCGTCCGCAAAAAGCAAGGGGGCCAAGACACAGGCTTTCTATGCTGCTTGTACCGCATGTGGGGCTGTTCTACCGGCAGGTGCCACTGACCCCCATTGTGTGCAATGCTCGGCCCCTGTAGCACTTGCTCAGCCGGGGCCTCTGCTAGAAGTGGCCCAAGGAGAACCACCTGTGAACACTGTCCAGGTGGCAGGGACGGAGTTTGCAGTTTTTGCTGATAAACTGTCGGTGACTATGTCAAAAATCCTTGAGACTTTGCAGTCCAGACCGGTACCTCAGACCATGGGCACTGTTGATTCAATGCTCCCTGGCCCCCCTCATTTGGAACAAATCCGTGCTCCGGGGGGGTCCCATGCATCCCGGTGTGATGGCTCTGACACGGACGACAGTCCCAGACAGCCTAAGCGAGCTCGCTATGAGCGACCCTCGACTTCATCACACTGGTCAGGATCTCAGCAGGAGGACTCTCTGGATGATGAGGCAGAGGTAGCTGATCAGGATTCTGATCCTGAGACCGCTCTCAATCTGGGTACACCTGATGGGGACGCCATAGTGAATGATCTCATAGCGTCCATTAATAAAATGTTGGATATTTCTTCCCCAGCTCCTCCAGTGGAGGAGTCAGCTTCACAGCAGGAGAAATTCCATTTCAGGTATCCCAAGCGTAAATTGAGTACTTTTCTGGACCACTCTGACTTTAGAGAGTCAGTCCAGAAACACCACGCTTATCCAGATAAGCGTTTCTCCAAACGTCTTAAGGATACACGTTATCCCTTTCCCCCGGACGTGGTCAAGAGCTGGACCCAGTGTCCAAAGGTGGATCCCCCAATCTCCAGGCTTGCGGCTAGATCCATAGTTGCAGTGGAAGATGGGGCTTCACTTAAAGATGCCACTGACAGACAGATGGAACTCTGGTTGAAATCCATCTATGAAGCTATCGGCGCGTCGTTTGCTCCTGCATTCGCAGCCGTATGGGCACTCCAAGCTATTTCAGCTGGTCTGGCGCAGATTGACACTGTCACACGTACATCTGTTCCGCAAGTAGCGTCCTTAACCTCTCAAATGTCTGCATTTGCGTCTTACGCTATTAATGCTGTCCTGGACTCTACAAGCCGTACGGCAGTGGCGTCCGCCAACTCCGTGGTTTTACGCAGAGCATTGTGGTTAAGGGAATGGAAGGCAGATTCTGCTTCCAAGAAGTGCTTAACCAGTTTACCATTTTCTGGTGACAGACTGTTTGGTGAGAGATTGGATGAAATCATTAAACAGTCCAAGGGTAAGGATTCTTCCTTACCTCAGCCCAGACCAAATAAACCCCAACAGAGGAGGGGACAGTCCAAGTTTCGGTCCTTTCGAGGCTCGGGCAGGTCCCAATTCTCCTCGTCCAAAAGGACTCAAAAGGATCAGAGGAGCTCAGATTCTTGGCGGGCTCAGTCACGCCCAAAGAAAGCAGCTGGAGGAACCGCTACCAAGGCGGCTTCCTCATGACTCTCGGCCTCCGCTCTCCGCATCCTCGGTCGGTGGCAGGCTCTCCCGCTTTGGCGACATTTGGCTGCCACATGTCAAAGACCGTTGGGTGAGAGACATTCTGTCTCACGGGTACAGGATAGAGTTCAGCTCTCGTCCTCCAACTCGATTCTTCAGAACTTCTCCGCCTCCCGGCCGAGCCGGGGCTCTTCTGCAGGCGGTGTGCTCTTTAAAGGCAGAAGGAGTGGTGATCCCTGTTCCTCTTCAGGAGCAAGGTCACGGTTTTTACTCCAATTTGTTTGTGGTGCCAAAAAAGGACGGGTCTTTCCGTCCTGTTCTGGACCTAAAACTGCTCAACAAGCACGTGAAAACCAGGCGGTTCCGGATGGAATCCCTCCGCTCCGTCATCGCCTCAATGTCTCAAGGAGATTTCCTAGCATCAATAGACATCAAGGATGCTTATCTCCACGTGCCGATTGCTCCAGAGCACCAGCGTTTTCTACGCTTCGTTATAGGAGACGAACACCTTCAGTTCGTAGCCCTGCCTTTCGGTCTGGCGACAGCCCCAAGGGTCTTCACCAAGGTCATGGCAGCAGTAGTAGCAGTCCTGCACTCTCAGGGTCACTCTGTGATCCCTTACTTGGACGATCTACTTGTCAAGGCACCCTCTCAAGAGGCATGCCAACACAGTCTGAACGTTGCGCTGGAGACTCTCCAGAGTTTCGGGTGGATCATCAACTTTTCAAAGTCAAATCTGACTCCAACCCAATCGATAACATACCTTGGCATGGAGTTTCATACTCTATCAGCGATAGTGATGCTTCCGCTGGACAAACAGCGTTCACTACAGACAGGGGTGCAATCTCTCCTTCAGGGCCAGTCGCACCCCTTGAGACGCCTCATGCACTTCCTGGGGAAGATGGTAGCAGCAATGGAGGCAGTCCCTTTTGCGCAGTTTCATCTGCGTCCACTACAATGGGACATTCTCCGCCAATGGGACGGGAAGTCGACGTCCCTAGACAGGAACGTCTCCCTTTCTCAGGCAGCCAAGGACTCTCTTCAGTGGTGGCTTCTTCCCTCCTCACTGTCCATAGGAAAATCCTTCCTACCCCCATCCTGGGCGGTGGTCACAACGGACGCGAGTCTATCAGGGTGGGGAGCAGTTTTTCTCCACCACCGGGCTCAAGGTACGTGGACTCAGCAAGAGTCCACCCTTCAGATCAATGTTCTGGAAATCAGAGCAGTGTATCTTGCCCTACGAGCCTTCCAGCAGTGGCTAGAAGGCAAGCAGATCCGAATTCAGTCGGACAACTCCACAGCGGTGGCATACATCAACCACCAAGGAGGGACACGCAGTCGGCAAGCCTTCCAGGAAGTCCGGCGAATTCTGACGTGGGTGGAAGACACAGCATCCACCATATCCGCAGTTCACATCCCGGGCGTAGAAAACTGGGAAGCAGACTTCCTCAGTCGCCAGGGTATGGACGCAGGGGAATGGTCTCTTCACCCGGACGTGTTTCAGGAGATCTGTCGCCGCTGGGGGAGGCCGGACGTCGACCTAATGGCGTCCCGGCACAACAACAAGGTCCCGGCCTTCATGGCACGGTCTCACGATCTCAGAGCTCTAGCGGCGGACGCCTTAGTCCAAGATTGGTCGCAGTTCCGGCTGCCTTATGTGTTCCCACCTCTGGCGCTGTTGCCCAGAGTGCTACGCAAGATCAGGTCCGACTGCCGCCGCGCCATCCTCGTCGCCCCAGACTGGCCGAGGAGGTCGTGGTACCCGGATCTGTGGCATCTCACGGTAGGACAACCGTGGGCAATACCAGACCGACCAGACTTGCTGTCTCAAGGGCCGTTTTTCCATCAGAATTCTGCGGCCCTGAGCCTGACTGTGTGGCCATTGAGTCCTGGATCCTAGCGTCTACAGGATTATCTCAAGAGGTCATTGCCACCATGAGACAGGCTAGGAAACTAACCTCTGCTAAGATCAACCACAGGACGTGGAAGATATTCTTAGCTTGGTGCTCTGCTCAGGGAGTTTCTCCCTGGCCATTTGCTTTGCCTACTTTTCTTTCCTTCCTGCAATCCGGGTTGGAAAAATGTCTCTCGCTCTGCTCCCTTAAGGGACAAGTCTCTGCGCTATCTGTATTTTTTCAGAAGCGCCTAGCACGACTCCCTCAGGTACGCACGTTCCTGCAAGGGGTTTGTCATATCGTCCCTCCTTACAAGCGGCCGTTAGAGCCCTGGGATCTGAACAGGGTTCTAATTGCTCTCCAGAAGCCGCCTTTCGAGCCTTTGAGGGATGTTTCCCTTTCTCGCCTTTCACAGAAAGTGGCCTTTCTAGTAGCGGTCACATCTCTTCGGAGAGTGTCCGAGCTAGCAGCACTGTCATGCAAATCCCCCTTCCTGGTGTTTCACCAGGACAAGGTGGTTCTGCGCCCGATTCCGGAGTTTCTTCCTAAGGTGGTATCCCCCTTTCATCTCAATCAGGATATCTCCTTACCTTCTTTGTGTCCTCGTCCAGTTCATCAATGTGAAAAGGATTTGCATTTGTTGGATCTGGTGAGAGCACTCAGAATCTACATTTCCCGCACGGCTCCTCTGCGCCGTTCGGATGCACTCTTTGTCCTTGTCGCTGGCCAGCGTAAAGGATCGCAAGCTTCCAAATCCACCCTGGCTCGGTGGATCAAGGAACCAATTCTTGAAGCCTACCGTTCTGCGGGGCTTCCGGTTCCCTCAGGGCTGAAGGCCCATTCTACCAGAGC
>NC_134362.1:28782378-28832673 GCF_048569485.1 Anomaloglossus baeobatrachus
ATCGCTAGCAACATCGCTAGCAACATCGCTGCTAACGAACAACTTTTGTGACGTAGTTGCTGTCCCGCTGTGAAGCACACATCACTGTGTGTGACAGCGACAGAGCAACAACTGAATGTGCAGGCAGCAGGAGCCGGCTTCTGCGGAGGCTGGTAACCAATGTAAACATCGGGTAACCAAGAAGCCCTGTCCTTGGTTACCCGATATTTACCTTCGTTACCAGCGTCCGCCGCTCTCAGCTGTCAGTGCCGGCTCCTGCTCTGTGCACATGTAGCCGGAGTACACATCGGGTAATTAACCCCATGTGTACTGTAGCTAGGAGAGCAGGGAGCCAGCGCTAAGCAGTGTGCGCTGGTAACCAAGGTAAATATCGGGTTGGTTACCCGATATTTACCTTAGTTACCAAGCGCAGCATCGCTTCCACGCGGCGCTGCTGGCTGGGGGCTGGTCACTGGTTGCTGGTGAGCTCACCAGCAACTCGTGTAGCCACGATCCAGCGATCCCTGCCAGGTCAGGTTGCTGGTGGGATCGCTGGAGTGTCGCAGTGTGACATCTCACCAGCAACCTCCTAGCAACTTACCAGCGATCCCTATCAGGTTGGATTGTTGTTGGGATCGCTGGTAAGTTGTTTAGTGTGACTGGGCCTTTACCCTGTCTGTGTCTGCCTCTTTCCCTGTCTGTGTCTGTCTCTTTGTGTCTGCCTCTTACCCTGTCTATGTCTTTTTCTTTCACTGTCTGTGTCTGCCTCTTTCCCGGTCTGTGTCTGTCTCTTTCCCCGGCTGCATTGTGACACGCCAACATTCCATATAAGGGCGTGGCTGCGCATTTTTCTGAAGTTCTGGCTGCACTGTGACTCCCAGCTCCATTCGCTTTAATGGAGGCAGGTTTTTTGGCGAATAACTGTAAAGAACGGGGTTAAAATTTCCCCTCAAAACATAGCCTATGACGCTCTCGGGGTCCAGAAGTGTGAGTGTGCAAAATTTTGTGGCTGTAGCTGCGACGGTGCAGATGCCAATCCTGGACACACACACACACACACACACACACACATTCAGCTTTATATATTAGATTACAGTACAGGCCAAACATTTGGACACACCTTCTCATCTCTAGAACAACTGTTAAGAGGAGACTTTGTGCAGCAGCCTTCATGGTAAAATAGCTGCTAGGAAACCACTGCTAAGGACAGGCAACAAGCAGAAGAGACTTGTTTGGGCTAAAGAACACAAGGAATGGACATTAGACCAGTGGAAATCTGTGCTTTGCTCTGATGAGTCCAAATTTGAGATCTTTGGATCCAACCACCGTGTCTTTGTAGAAAAGGTGAAGGGATGGACTCTACATGGCTGGTTCCCACCGTGAAGCATGGAGGAGGAGGTGTGATGGTGTGGGGGGGCTTTGCTGGTGACACTGTTGGGGATTTATTCAAAATTGAAGGCATACAGAACCAGCATGGCTACCACAGCATCTTGCAGCGGCGTGCTATTCCATCCGGTTTGCGTTTCGTTGGACCATCATTTATTTTTCAACAGGACAATGACCCCAAACACACCTCCAGGCTGTGTAAGGGCTATTTGACTAAGAAGGAGAGTGATGGGGTGCTACACCAGATGACCTGGCCTCCACAGTCACAAGACCTGAACCCAATCGAGATGGTTTGGGGTGAGCTGGACCGCAGAGTGAAGGCAAAAGAGCCAACAAGTGCTAAGCATCTCTGGGAACTCCTTCAAGACTGTTGGAAAACCATTTCCGGTGACTACCTCATGAAGCTCATCAAGAGAATGCCAAGAGTGTGCAAAGCAGTAATCAAAGCAATAGGTGAAATTGAGGCTAAAAATCATTAATTTGCCTTGTATAGCACTGCCGATTGCGGGCTGGAAAATGAGTTAACTGAGAAACAGTCAGTGAGCGCATTATGATTGTTCTTATGTCTTTTATGAGTTCCTCTAGGCTGATTTTTAACCACAGACCATATCAAAAGGTGTGTAAAACTCAAACACTTACATTTTTTTATGAAACCTGATTGCAGAAATTATTTTTAGCGCCAAACACATGTATTTATGGAAAAAAAATCCACAAAAAGGTGGACAAACCCTTTAAAGGGAACCTGTCACCAGAATTTTCGCTATGAAACTAAAAGAACCCCCTTCTGCAGCTCCTCATTCTACATTCTAGAAAGGTTCCTTTTGTTACTGGCCCCCCTTTCAGACCTAAATAAACACTTTATAAAATATTACCTTTTGCTGTGGTAATGAGCTTTGCTGGCCCCGGGGGCGGGCTGTATTTCGTCCGTTATTCCCCCTCCTGCCGCTATTCACCATCCCCCAGTGTTCACTTACATAGATGAGGCCGCCTCCCACATCTTCCGCAGTGCTCCGGAAACTTGCGCATGCGCAGTGGCACTATCGCGGGACTGAGCGCTGTTTTCAAATCGTGAGCGCAGGTGATGTTATTGCGCAGGCGCAAGATTATGGGCGGGTACGTAGATGACGCTGGTGATGAATGTGAAGGTAATCTAATATATAAAGCTGTGTGTGTGTGTGTGTGTGTGTGTGTATTTATGTGTGTGTATGTCCGGGATTGGCATCTGCACGGTCGCAGCTACAGCCACAAAATTTTGCACACACACATGTCTGGACCCCGAGAGCGTCAGGCTATGTTGTGAGGCGAAATTTTAACCCCGTGCGTTCCAATTTACCAATCAATTTTGCCATTATCTACATAATGGGGAAACAGTGAAACGAAAAGTGTATCCGCACCGTTGCATTTACAATCACAAAATTTTGCACAGACACCTCATGTGACCCAGGGAACGTAGTAGACTATGTTTTGACAGGAAAAATTAACCCCGCGCTTTACAGTTACTCTCCAAAAAACATGCCTTCATTAAAGTAAATGGAGCCTGGAACTACAGGTTATTAGTAGGAGCTGTGATTGGTTGCTATAGCAACAAAAGACATTCATAGTATAAGAAGCTTATATGTGAGGTAATAAGATGTCGGTGGGGAGACAGATAGAGAGACAGACAGAGAGACAGACAGGGAAAGAGACAGAGACAGATGGGGAAAGAGACAGACAGACAGGGAAGGAGGAGACAGCCAGAGAGACAGACAAAGATAGATGGGGAAAGACACAGACCTTGATAGAGACAGACGTGGAAAGAAACAGAGAAATAGAGACAGACAAAGACAGGCAGACAGGGAAAGAGACAGACAGACGGGGAAAGAGGCAGACGGAGCACATTACTTGGCCAATTTAGTTAAATCTGTGTGGAATATCTGTGGTGATGAAATATATGTTGTGAAATGCTTCTATTAGCTTAGTTTTTGCCTTTTAATAATTACACTTCTATCTATTTGTTTTGTGGTTTTGTGTGCAGAATACATTTTTGTTAATACATTCTATTTTGTTAACAGCAGTTATTAGTCCGGGCGAAGCCGGGTAGTACAGCTAGTATTTTATAAAGTTGTTATTTAGGCCTGAAAGGGGGGCCAGTAGCAAGAGGAACCTTTCTAGAATGCAGCCCAGGAGCTGCAGAAGGGGAATCTTTTGGTTTAATAGCGAAAATTCTGGTGACAGGTTCCCTTTAATATTCTATCCATGGTTAAATTAGTAGGTAAATATAGTAAAACCCAAATGGCTCATTATCACATGCAACCATAGAAGTAGTACAGAGGTTGCGCCCCCTGCTGGCCGCCAGCACAGAAGCAGTGATGACTTTATTTCTTTGGCCAAGGTTGGAGATGATTACTGAATCTTCAAGGGGTTAATGTCCAATATAAATTGAGAAATGTTCACATTCTGCAGATTTATTACCTGGCATCTAAGGTAAGAGGGAAAGCAGCCTGAGGAGCCGGAGGGGCGACCTGACCCTGTAAATATTTAATGGCTGCGCAAATAGGATTATGCTGAGTTGGGATTGACAGGAGCGTGAATGCAAGATTAAAGAACGTCGAGGAGCTTTCCAGGATTTCCGTCCCCCGTAATGTGGAGAATGGGGGGACGCTACAATTCTCACTAGGTATGCAGTAAACGATCCTACAAATAGTAAGTTCATTATGGAATCTTCGGATATAATTTCATAGGCGCAATTCTACACTAAACCACTAGGTGGCAGGTTTGTGCCAAGAAATCTCAAAGACAAAGAAACCGTGCAAGTTTTGGCTGATCGAATTCTCTCTCTATATTCACACCTTTTGTCCTAAAGCCACAGCTGGCTGTTAAAATCATCTGAAATGGTCAACGATTGATGCAAATCTAGGTTTTTGGGTGAGAAATGTTAAATACGAAGCATTTTAATGTAAGAGTTGGCTGTTTCGGGGTAAATTAAGGTTATTTTTTACCTCCAACTGCACCATTAGGTCTCCTTTGACCTGTGTATAGAATATATATTCATATTATGCCATTTCGTAAGCAAACACCTCAATAGGACAGATATAAGAGTGTAGAACACCCTTTAAAGACGACATGTCACTTTCCATATATACATTTTTTTTCTTATCTGGTGTAATTGCTGATGTTCTCCTGAATCCGGCGTTGTTTTTCTTTTGTTCCTAAGCCTTGCCGTTCCCGAGATATGACCCCTCCTTCCCTGTATAGAAATTTAGGTTTTTTTTTTGTTTTTTTTTAAAGTCAAGTGGGTGTGGTTCTTAAGCAAGTACACACCCACTTGTCTAAAATACTATATTTACACACAGGGAAGAGGAGGCCATATCTCAGGAAAGAAGAGGTGCAGAAACATAAGAAAAAACGCTCTGGATTTTGGAGAACAGCAACATTTACAGTGGCATGCAAAAGTTTGGGCACCCCTGGTCCAAATTACTGTTAAGCAAGTTGAAGATGAAATGATGTCTACAAGGTATGACGTTAAAGACGACACATTTCCTTTGTAGTTTAAGCACAAAAAAAGTGATTTTTATCTTTTACATTTTAAAAATTACAAAAAGGAAAATGGGCTGGTGCAAAAGTTTGGACACCCTTGGATATTTGTGCGCTGAGATAACTTTGATCAAGGTTTCAGATCTTAATAAGTCTGTTAGGGTTATGACTTGTTCATTATCATCAGGTGATGTAAATTTCACAGCTTTAGAAAAACCCAACCTCCTCTAACCTTGGGCCAAAAAAACAGCAGCCATGGGATCTTTTAATAAGCAGCTGCCTAGCACTCTGAAAGTGAAAATGGTGGATGCCTGCAAAGCAGGAGAAGGCTATAAGAAGATAGCAAAGTGATTTCAAGTTGCCCTTTTCTCAGCTTGAAATGTAATTAAGAAATGTTAGTTACCAGGAACAGTGGAGGTCAAGATAAGATCTGGAAGACCAAATAAAACTTCTGTGAGAGCTGCTTGTAGGATTGCTACAGAGGCAACTCAGAACCCCTGTGTGACTGCAAAAGACCTTCACAAAGATTTGTCAGACTCTAGAGTTGTGGTACATTGTTCTACTGTTCAGAGACACCTCCACAAATATGGCCTTCATGGAAGAGTCATCAGAAGAAAACCTCTCCCGTGTCCTTGTAGTGGGTGAGCATACCCCCTACAGGAGGGAGCTGAGATAACCCGGAATTGTAATTAATAAAAATGTTTGACTTTTATTATTGTATATTGTGATAGGGCACCCCTAGTGGCCGGGTGGGACGGCTGTCGCCACCGGGGAGGAGGAGCCGGCTGAATCATAGGGGAATAGTTGTGTGTGTGTGAGGAGTCGGATCCGGGATGGAAGAGTGAAAACATCGAGGGGCAGAGTGTGTGAGCGGGACCAGCAGGGGGCGCCGGAGAATAAGGAGTGGAACGTAACCTCAGGGTGTGAAGCAACTGGTGTGGGTCCGGTGTGCGTGAAACCAAAGAGTGGGAGCCCGGCGAAGTGGAGTACCCTGGGCATATCCCCATCAGAGGGTGCGTTAGGGCAGGCTGCCCCCAGCTCCACCGAAAGTGCCTGATTTTACTGCCGGATCGTGTTGTACAATAAAGGATGTCGTTTGTAACCAGCACCCTTTGTCTGAAGATCGTTTGTACATCGTCCGGCGAATGCACCATCACACTCTGCCCCCCCAAGTCAGTTCCCGACCTTGAGGTAGTGGTGAAGCCAGGGACAAGCCTGAAAACTACCGCCACGACTACAAGGCCGGAGGCTTCCCTGGCTCATCATTACATGTGGCGTAGTCGGCAGGATGCGAATTCCCTGCCAGGAACCCAAGAAGCCGGAGATCAAGTGGTGCCGAGTGCACCGGATCCGGGCTATGAGAGAAGATTTCCAGTCCCATGGTGGGAGGAAGAAGTGCCCAAGGCGTTGGACCGGGCACAAGATGGCGTCAAGATGGCCGCCGTCTGTGAAGCTGAGGAAGAAAGGGCGCGAAAAATTGGCGCCAAAAGAAGAGCCTGGGGCTGGCCGGTGCCGAAGAAGAAGCACAGAGTACTCCGCCCAAAGAGGGGAGGCGCCAGTCCCAGGGCATGAAGAAAGAAACATGAAGTGGGCGGTGTTTTGAAGAAAAAGAAGAACCGCCGCGGAGGAGTCAAGATGATGTGTGAGGCTGGGGGTGGAGCATGCCCAAGAGCGGGAAACATAGGCCCGCCTCCACTTCCTCCAGTCTCAGCATCGACTCCGCCGCCATTACTAGCGACATTGCAAGACAAAGAGATGGAGACCTCCGGCCAACAACAGGAACTCGCCACCGCCATGGCCCTGACTAGCCTAGGCCGGGAGCGTCCCAAGCACGCTGCCGCAGCAGAAGCGCCCTTACTTGATATCCCGACCGTGCCAGGAGGCCCAGCACGTCCGGAGAAAGTGACCTGGCTGACCACCTGGAACGCGACAACCGGAGGCACTACCACGGAGGTACGGGCAACTTATGCCACCCAGCTACCGGTGGGGAACCGGCCCCTGGGGATTACTTATTCCCCCTTGGTGACACCTCAGCCCATCGCCACAGCCGCAGCACCATCTGTCCCCGTGCGGGAGCCGGCCGAAGTTATTGCTGAGAGGCTGGAACAAGACCACCGGGGCTTCTTTTGGGACCCTGTGACCCCGTCTCCCACATCGTACCCAAGGGCTCCGTCTCCGGTACCAGACCCCGTCCAAGAGCGGCTGCTTGCGGAGACCATCGTCCGGGAAATGATGTCCGGTCCCGGCGGTGAGGAGCTGGCCCTGCAATTCACCACTGGTATAGTGGTGAAATTCAACCAGCAGGAGGGCTATGGGTTTATCCGGGAAGCGAGTACCGGAGATGACTATTTTTATAATCGGGTGCACCTGGACGTGGAGGGTCTACCGAAGTGGCTTCACACACTTTATCCGGGTGAGAAAGTGCAGTTTTTACCCGAGGCGGGAAGCCGCGGCCTTTTCGCGGTTGGAGTGACCCGGATGCCGACCGCCCGGGAAGCGGCCCAATGGCAACAGGAGCTGGAATGGGAGGAGCACCAGGAACGGCGACGGAACCCGCCAAAACCGATGTCGACCGATGCCTCCCAGTCCAGGCGCACCTTGGCGGTCACACCGGAGGTGCAGTCTGGCCTGACCGCTGACCCGGAAAAGGGTATCCCGGTGGTGGCGGTTAATCAAAGCGTTACCAATCGTCCGGTAATTGTCCTGGACGTGCCGCAACCCGTGCCTCAACCACCCCGGGTAGCGACTCCATCACCCCCGCCGGGAACTAAAGAGGCCACGTTACCGGAGCCCCCTTTCGCTCCTGTATCTTTCCGGAGGGTACACCGACAACCTGGGCAGTCCCTGGGCGCCTACATCCAGGCCCAGGCGGCCGAATGGAAGCGGTCCTGGCCTCCGGAGTAGATCACCTCAGACGGCTTGTATGAAGACCGGTATTGTTGATTGACCGGCAGAAGTTTGTGTTCCAGTTGCTAAAGCCCGGAGAGAGTTCGCTGTCAGACTGAGTCAGGGACTCCTCCGCAGGGCGAAGAGTTTGCAGATGTTACAAGTTTTACATGCCTGTTGCTCGCCATCTAAGACCGGGAGCGCTGCTAAGCCTCCGGGCGCCAGCAAAGACCGGGAGCGCTGTTAAGCCTCCGGGCGCCATCTAAGACCGGGAGCGCTGCTAAGCCTCCGGGCGCCAGCAAAGACCGGGAGCGCTGTAAAGCCTCCGGGCGCCAGCAAAGACCGGGAGCGCCGCCGAAGACCGGGCACTGGACTGGTGCCCCTTTTCCTTGTGCGGGCCGCCTGTTGTGGACTGGGCTGAAGGTTATCACCATGATATGTTTGTTTTTACAGTTTATGTGTTTATAGATAGAGCCTTGCCGGGAGGCACGGATTTTAAGAGGGGAGGCGTGTAGTGGGTGAGCATACCCCCTACAGGAGGGAGCTGAGATAACCCGGAATTGTAATTAATAAAAATGTTTGACTTTTATTATTGTATATTGTGATAGGGCACCCCTAGTGGCCGGGTGGGACGGCTGTCGCCACCGGGGAGGAGGAGCCGGCTGAATCATAGGGGAATAGTTGTGTGTGTGTGAGGAGTCGGATCCGGGATGGAAGAGGGAAAACATCGAGGGGCAGAGTGTGTGAGCGGGACCAGCAGGGGGCGCCGGAGAATAAGGAGTGGAACGTAACCTCAGGGTGTGAAGCAACTGGTGTGGGTCCGGTGTGCGTGAAACCAAAGAGTGGGAGCCCGGCGAAGTGGAGTACCCTGGGCATATCCCCATCAGAGGGTGCGTTAGGGCAGGCTGCCCCCAGCTCCACCGAAAGTGCCTGATTTTACTGCCGGATCGTGTTGTACAATAAAGGATGTCGTTTGTAACCAGCACCCTTTGTCTGAAGATCGTTTGTACATCGTCCGGCGAATGCACCATCACACTCTGCCCCCCCAAGTCAGTTCCCGACCTTGAGGTAGTGGTGAAGCCAGGGACAAGCCTGAAAACTACCGCCACGACTACAAGGCCGGAGGCTTCCCTGGCTCATCATTACATCCTCGCCATAAAATTCAGCATCAGAAGTCTGCAAAAAAACATCTAAACAAGCCTGATGCATTTTGGAAACAAGTCCTGTTGACTGATGAGGTTAAAATAGAACTCTTTCGCCACAATGATCATAAGGTATGCGTGGAGAAAAAAAGGGCACAGAATTTCAGGAAAAGAACATCAGGCCAACCATTAAGCATGGGGGTGGATCAATCATGCTTTGGGGTTGTGTTGCAGCCAGTGACACCGGTAACATTTCACAGGTATGTTCACAGGTAGAGGGAAGAATAGACTCAATGAAATTTCAAGAAATTATTGATGCAAACATGGCACCATTTATAAAAAAAGCTGAAAAGAGAGGAGGAAAGAGGATGGCTTCTACAACTGGATAATGATCCTAAACACATGTTAAAATCCACAATAGACGACCTCAAAATGTGCAAGCTGAAGATTTTTACAATGGCCTTATATCCCCTGATCTGAACTTTATTGAAAATCTGTGGCCAGACCTCAAAAGAACAGTACATGTAAGGCGAGCCAGGAATCTCACAGAACTGAAAGACGAGCCAGGAATCTCACAGAACTAAAGACGAGCCAGGAATCTCACAGAACTGGAAGACGTCTCCAAGGAAGAACAGTACATGCAAGATGAACCAGGAATTTCACAGAACTGAAAGACTTCTCAATGAAAGAGCAATGCATGCAAGACAAGCCAGGAATCTCACAGAACTGGAAGACAAGCCAGGAATCTCACAGAACTGGAAGTCTTCTCCATGGAAGAGCAATGCGTGCAAGACGAGTCAGGAATCTAACAGAACTGGAAGATGAGCCAGGAATTTCACAGAACTGGACGACGTCTCCATGGAAGAGCAATGCATGCAAGATGAACAGGAACCTCACAGAACTGGAAGATGCGCCAGGAATCTTACAGAACTGGAAGATCTTTCCAAGGAAGAATGGATGAAAATCCCTCAAAGAAGAATTGAAAGACTTGTCTGGCTACAAAATCGTTTACAAGCTGTGATACTTGCCAAAGGGGTGCTACTACGCACTAACTTTGCAGGGTGCACAAACTTTTGCATCGACTGATTGTCCTGTTTTGTTCATTTAAAAATGTAAGACTATTTTTTGTCTAAAATGCAAAGGAAATGTGTAATCTTTATGCCTTTTAGAGATCATTTACTCTTCAAATTACTTAACTTTTCACAATAACAGTAATTTTGATCATTTAAAGGGGTATTTTCAGTTTACAGATTCATGGCATATCCTCCGGATAAGACGGATGATGTACTGTAGGTCCAACCCTTTAATCCGCCACCTTTCTCCAGAATGCGGTGATTCTCTCCTCGCTGGCGTCTGCTTCCAGGTGGAGCATAAATAGAGGACGCGTATTCGGTTAATTTGCTAACATCTATGGAGGGAGCTGCAGACATGCGCAGATACTTACTCTCCATCTGAATGTCATAATTTTTTGCACATGGGTTCCATTAAAAACTTTGCACTGTTCTGCTTTAACAGGAACACATTCAACATTGATGAGGTCAGCTGAGAGGAGCTCAGAAAATGACAGATAAAAGAGTAAAAAACTCTACCATCAGAAGGAGCTCACTGACTGATTCTCAGTTGACTCATTCTGCAGCCAGTACAACACAGGCTATAGAAGGCATGAACTGCAAATATTTTTTTTTACATTTTTAGCCCAAAATATATAATTTGTCCCAAAAAATAGTCAACCCCTTTAAGGATGACGCAGTACAAGAGCGCCACATTTCCATTTTATATCTACAGCCTCATTTCTATTGTGTAATTAGCGGCGGCCCCCCTGAATGAGCGCGGACCGTCCTGACCTGTCAATCACGGGGATGAGTGAGCGATCAGTGATCTGCGGTACGTCGGCGTGTCTCCGCTATTTGTCAGGTTACGTCTGTCTCTTGATAAGCACATCATAACCAGGCGGATTTATTTGTCTCCGTCGTATTGACGACGTCCCCGGTGGATGGTGTTGTATTTTATCAGCAGCGTGTGGTCGCCTATCTCGGAGATCAGCGCCGCACCCTCCTTACACCGCGTCTTATCCTGTAATCACTTATCTCGGAGAGGCTGCAGACACGAATCCGCTTTCCTGAAACAATTGTGATGAATGAGCGCGAGATATTGCAAATTGTAACCCGGCGACACTTAATAACAAAATGTCACATCGGGGAAATGATGCAGACGTCGCGGAGAACACTCAGCCCCGATTACGGTGTAATTGAGCCCGGGCTCCAGGCTGGACCCATTATAATCTCATTATATCGCACGCCGTATACGCTCGCCGCCGCGCTCCCTGCATCGCCGAACTCAGACCAACATACTGCCAAAAGTCCAAATCACATCTATTCCTCAACCCTCCCCCCCCCCCACGATCCCTCCAGGACTGTCCGGAATTTCCGGCAACATCCAGACCCATTACATCATAAGGACAAAGCTTCTAGCTGCCTGCATCAACTGCAAAATGGTCCATTATGTTACAAATGCTTTAATTTTATATACTGTTACCATCTGAGGGTTTACTTCAATTGTATCCAGTGTAGACAATCCTCTGTGAGCGAAGCAGATGGATAAAGTTACCTGAACTGATACATTGTAACAAACTATAAGGATGAGAGAGATTATGGTATGGATGCATGAATCTAGACCAGGGGTCCCCAACGAGCCCCATGTATCTCACGGGTCCCTGGTGTGAAGCTCATGGTGTTGGCTCAGGTGAGTGCCGATCTCAACTATACCGGGCATTAGTACTTGTTATGGGCGGCACTTGGGGCATTATTATTTTACAAGGGGCTTTCAGCACAATATTACTTGATAAGGGGGACTATAACACTTAGGGGGGCTTTACACGTTGCCACATCGCTACCAAAATATCGTCAGGGTCACGGTTGTTGTGACGCACATCCGGCGCCGGTAGCGACATCGCAGCGTGTAAATCCTAGGAGCGACGATGAACGAGTGTAAAACAGTCAAAAATTGGGGATCTGTGTCACGTCGTTCATTTTCATAATATCGTTGCTGCTGCAGATACGATGTTTGTCATTCCTGCAGCAGCACACATCGCTGTGTGTGAAGCCGCAGGAGCGACAACCCCCTCCTTACCTGCGTCCACCAGCAATGCGGAAGGAAGGAAGTGGGCGGGATGTTATGTCCCGCTCATCTCCGCCCCTCCGCTTCTTTTGGCCGGCCGCGTAGTGACCTTGCGGTGACACCGAACGCACCTCCCCCTTGAAGGAGGGATTGTTCGGCGGTTGCCACGACGTCGCCAAGCAGGTATGTGCGTGCGAAGCTGCCGTAGCGATAATGTTCGCTACGGCAGCAATCACCATATATCACATGTGCGACGGGGGCGGGTGCTATCGCGCTTGACATCGCTAGCAATTGCTAGCGATGTCGTAGGGTGTAAAGCGGCCTTTAGTCCACTATTACCTTATTAAGGGGGCTCTCCAGGCATTATTGTTTTATTAGGGGGCACTCGAGCCATTATTATTTTATAAGGGGGCACTTGGGCCATTAACACTTTACAAGAGTGCACTTAGGCCATTATTATTTTAAAAGGGAGCACACGAGCCATTATTACTTGATAAGGGGCACTCGGGCCATTATTACTTGATAAAGGGGCACTCAGGCCATTATTACTTGATAAGGGAGCACTCAGCCCATTATTACTTGATAAGGGAGCACTCGGGCCATTATTACTTGATAAGGGAGCACTCGGCCCATTATTACTTGATAAGGGAGCACTCGGCCCATTATTACTTGATAAGGGAGCACTCGGCCCATTATTACTTGATAAGGGAGCACTCGGCCCATTATTACTTGATAAGGGAGCACTCGGCCCATTATTACTTGATAAGGGAGCACTCAGCCCATTATTACTTGATAAGGGAGCACTCGGGCCATTATTACTTGATAAGGGAGCACTCGGCCCATTATTACTTGATAAGGGAGCACTCGGGCCATTATTACTTGATAAAGGGGCACTCAGGCCATTATTACTTGATAAGGGAGCACTCGGCCCATTATTACTTGATAAGGGAGCACTCGGCCCATTATTACTTGATAAGGGAGCACTCGGCCCATTATTACTTGATAAGGGAGCACTCGGGCCATTATTACTTGATAAGGGAGCACTCGGCCCATTATTACTTGATAAGGGAGCACTCGGGCCATTATTACTTGATAAAGGGGCACTCAGGCCATTATTACTTGATAAGGGAGCACTCGGCCCATTATTACTTGATAAGGGAGCACTCGGGCCATTATTACTTGATAAGGGAGCACTCAGCCCATTATTACTTGATAAGGGAGCACTCGGGCCATTATTACTTGATAAGGGAGCACTCGGCCCATTATTACTTGATAAGGGAGCACTCGGGCCATTATTACTTGATAAAGGGGCACTCAGGCCATTATTACTTGATAAGGGAGCACTCGGCCCATTATTACTTGATAAGGGAGCACTCGGCCCATTATTACTTGATAAGGGAGCACTCGGCCCATTATTACTTGATAAGGGAGCACTCGGGCCATTATTACTTGATAAGGGAGCATTCAGTCCATTATTATTTTATAAGGCGGGCTCTCGGGCTATTATCAATTAACAGTGGCATGCAAAAGTTTGGGCACCCCAGGTCAAAATTACTGTTATTTGTGATCAGTTAAGCAAGCTGAAGATGACATGATCTCGAAAAGGTATAAAGTAAAAGATGACATATTTCCATTGTACTTTAGGCAAAAAAATATATATATCTTTATCTTTTATATTTTAAAAATTACAAAAAGGAAAATGGGTCTATGCAAAAGTTGGGACATCCTTGGAAATTTGTGTGCTCAGATAACCTTGACCAAGTTTTCAGACCTTAATTAGCCTGTAAGGGTTATGGCTTGTTCACTCTCATGGTTAGAAAAGGCAAGGTGATGCAAATTTCACAGTTTTATAAAAACGCACCCTCCTCTAACCATGGTCCAAAAAACAGCAGCCATGGGTTCTTCTAAGCAGCTGCCTAGCACTCTGAAAATTAAAATGGTGGAGGCTTACAAAGCAGGAGAAAGGTATAAGAAAATATAAAGCATTTTCAAGTTTCCCTTTCCTCAGTTTGAAATGTAATTTACAAATGGAAGTTAACAGGAACAGTGGAGGTCAAGGTATGGTCTGGAAGACCAAGCAACATTTCTGTGAAAGCTGTTTGTAGGATTGGTAGAGAAGCAAATCATAACCCCCACTTGACTGCAAAAGACCTTCAGGAAGACTTAGCAGATGAGTTGTGGTACATTGTTCTACTGTTCAGAAACATCGCACAAATATGGCCTCCATGGAAGAAGAAAACCTCTCCTGCGTCCTCAACATAAAATTCAGCATCAGAAGTATGCAAAATAACATCTAAACAAGCCTGATTTATTACGGAAACAAGTCCTGTGGACCAAGGAAGTTAAAGTAGACTTTTTTGGCCACAATGATCAAAGGTATGTGTGGAGAAAAAAGGGCACGTAATATCAGGATAAGAACATATCACCAACCATTAAGCATGCGGGTGGATCAATCATGCTTTGGGATTGTGTTTCAGCCAATGGCACAGGGAACATTTCACGGGTAGAGGGTTTTATAATCCAGTGGTGTCTTTTTGGAGGGGACAGCAGCGGGGGGGAAGCAGAGTCACAGGATGCAGGGGCTGTGGGTGTCCCAGAAACTGTAGGCTATGCTGGGGCTGCGGCGGAGGCTGGGGCCTGTGCTGCGGCAGCTGTGCTGGTGCTGGGGCAGCAGGACTGGGGCTCAGGCTGCGGCGGCAGCGGGCAGTGCAGGCTTCAAAGAAATGGCGCCCAGAGTCAGCGCGGATTGAGCTCTCGACTCAATGGCAAGCCGCGATCTCATCTGCGCAAGCGCCACCTCCGGGCACTAATTTCCTTAAGTCCGCTGTTGAGAGATCAATGGGCCAGAGGCGGCGCATGCGCAGATGAGATCTTGAGCCGAGAGCTCAATCTGCACACTCCAGGTAGCATTATTTGAAGTCCTCAGTGCCCGCCCTGCAGTGCCAGTCCAGCCGTCGGAGACCCCGCATAGCCGCCAGAGATCCCGCACAGCCGCCCCAGCACCAACCTCTGCAGACCCTGCACAGCTACTGCAGCATTACCCCACCTCTTGCAACCCCTCTTCACCACCCCGGTAAGGTACATTCAGATTATGTCGCACCCCTCATTTTCCTCCCAAATTTTTGGGAGGAAAAGTATGTTTTAGAATCTAAAAAATATGGTATTTACAGGCTGTGGTAGTTGCCCAAAGGGGTGCTACTAGGTACTAACCATGCAGGGTGCCCAAACGTTTGCATTAGCCCATTTTCCTTTTTTGTTAATTTTAAAATGTAAAAGATGAAAATAACATTTTTGGGGGCCTAAAATACAAAGGAAATGTTTCATCTTTAATGTTATGCCTTTTAGAGATCAGTTAATCTTCAACTTGCTTAGCTGTTCACAAATAACAGTAATTTTGACCAGGGGTGCCCAAACTTTTGCATGTCACTGTATAAGGGGCTCTAGAGCCATTATTACTTTATAAGGAGGCACTTGCGTCATTATTACTATATAAGGGGCACTGAGGCCATTATAATTTTATAAGTGGGGCTCTCGTGCTATTATTACTTTATAAGGGGGCACTTGGGCCATTATTACTTTATAAGCGGGCACTTGGGCCATTACTATTTTATAAGGAGGGCTCTCGGGCTATTATCAATTTATAAGGGTGCTCTAGAGCCATTATTACTTTATAAGAGGGCACTCAGGCCATTATTATTTTATATGGGGGCACTCGGGCCATTATTGCTTTATAAGGGGGCACTTGGGCCATTATTAATTTATAAGGGCGTACTCGGTCCATTAGGGCTCTTGGGCCATTATTACTTGATAAATGAGCACTTGGGCCATTATTACTTTATTAGGGGCACTCGTGCCATTATTACTTTATGATGGGCTGTTGGGCCTTTATTACTTTATAAGGGGGCACTCGGGCCATTATTACTTTATAAGGGGCACTCAGGCCATTATTACTTTAAAAGGGGGCACTTAGGCCATTATTACTTTATAAGGGGGCACTTGGGCCATTATTACTTCATAAGGGGCTCTCGGCCCATTATTACTTTATAAGGGGGCACTTGGGCCATTATTATTTTATAAGGGGGGCTCTCGGGCCATTATTACTTTATGATGGGCTGTTGGGCCATTATTACTTTATAAGGGGCACTCGGGCCATTGTTACTTTATAAGGGCGTACGCGGGACATTACGGCTCTTGGGCCATTATTACTTTATAAGGAGCTCTCGGGCTATTACTTTATAAGGGGGCACTCAGGCCATTATTACTTTATAAGGGGGCACTCAGGCCATTATTACTTTATAAGGGGGCACTCAGGCCATTATTACTTTATAAGGGGGCACTCAGGCCATTATTACTTTATATGGGGGCACTCAGGCCATTATTACTTTATATGGGGGCACTCAGGCCATTATTACTTTATAAGGGGGCACTCAGGCCATTATTACTTTATATGGGGGCACTCAGGCCATTATTACTTTATATGGGGGCACTCAGGCCATTATTACTTTATATGGGGGCACTCAGGCCATTATTACTTTATAAGGGGGCACTCAGGCCATTATTACTTTATATGGGGGCACTCAGGCCATTATTACTTTATATGGGGGCACTCAGGCCATTATTACTTTATATGGGGGCACTCAGGCCATTATTACTTTATATGGGGGCACTCAGGCCATTATTACTTTATATGGGGGCACTCAGGCCATTATTACTTTATATGGGGGCACTCAGGCCATTATTACTTTATATGGGGGCACTCAGGCCATTATTACTTTATAAGGGGGCACTTGGGTCATTATTATTTCTTTGCATAGAATGTGGCTCTCAAGGTAGGAAATATTGGGGGTCTCTGGTCTGAACTGTCAGTTGTAGAAATCTCTCTGATGGAAGCATCACTGGTTAATACGCCGTGTTCTACGTTTCCATGTATAAATCTAATCACGATGGGATTGCACTTTATAGGGTTTTCCAGCTTCGGGGCGACACACCAGGCTGCATAATAATGTAAGACGATTAATCACCGGAGGCGAAGAGAATATTCTGGAATATAATAAGCATCCAGAGTGTAAGCAGATACACGGTATATACCCGAAATCATTGAGACCCTCGCTCTCGGGTCACCGTAACAGTCCCCGGCGTCTCCTACACCGCACCCCTCCCCATCATCATCACCCGGAAACGATGATCATCATTGAGTGCCGACCGGCTGGTGATATTGTTGGTGGCCCCTTGAATAGACAAATATGGGGGGGTCCTGAGATTCAGGAGGCAGAGATCTTCGGAATTGTTTGCTCTGCCTGATAGAACAAGTGCTGACAATATGACCTTGTCTTGGATACGAGAAGTGCAGCAAACTGTGTATACGCTCTTCAACAATCATCTCGAAACAGAAGAAGGGATAGTCGTGGAAGGATGGAAATCACAGGATAGAAATGATGAAAAAAATGTAAAAAAAATGTCAAAACATCTTGGTGTATTCAGTGTAGAGCCTGAGCGCCGGGTGCAGAAATCCCGGCACTTCCAGCCTCGGCTGCTGTCACTCAGGTTACTAATGGTCATCTGAGGAAGCTTCTGCTGCTGATTGCACCTGGGCAAATCATCAAGATCCACTGCTGGCAGCTTCTGTGTAATCACCGGCCTATGACATCACTTACCAAGACTAAGGTGTCAATCAGTGTCTAAACAAATCATCAGGAGGCGTCTGCACAACATTGGGCTACAAACCAGACATCCAGCTACTGGTGTCCACTGACCACATGCCACGGCTCTCATGGTTTAGAGCAAAATCGAAATGGAGCTTGGAATAGAGGTCTTTTCTCTTCAGCGATGAATCCGCTTTTTTCTCAGATGCTATGATAACTAGAGATTGGTCCGGAGATCTTCATAAGGGAATGTGAAAGTGCCCTAGGAGCCTTTTTAACACACAACTCTGGGCCGCATGTTGCTTGTGCGACTGTGAGCAAATGCATGGGCTAAACCTGCTTCCATGGCTGCGGCATCTCCAGACTTATCTCCCATGCCTGCAGCATCTACAGACTCGTCTACCATACCTGCGGTATCTACAGACTCGTCTCCCATACCTGTGGCGTCTATAGACTTGTCTGCTATGGCTGTTGCATCTACAGAGTTGTCTCCCATGCCTGCGGCGTCTACAGACTCATCTCCCATGGCTTTGGTGTCTACAGACTCGTAAACCATGGCTGCAGCATTTACAGATTCATCTCCTATGGGTGCGTTGTCTCCAGACTCATCTCCCATGCCTGCAGTATCTCCAGACTTGTCTCCAATGCCTGCGGCATCTCCAGATTCGTCTCCCATGCCTGCAGCATCTCTTTACTCGTCTCCCATGTCTGCAGCTTCGTCAAACTAGTCTCCCATGCCTGCGGCATCTCCAGACTCGTCTCCAAACTCGTCTCCCATGCCTGCGGCATCTCCAAACTCGTCTCCCATGTCTGCAGCTTCGTCAAACTAGTCTCCCATGCCTGCGGCATCTCCAGACTTGTCTCCAAACTCGTCTTTCATGCCTGCGTCTTCTACAGACTCGTCTGCCATGGCTGCGGCGTCTACAGACTTGTCTGCCATGGCAGTGTCGTCTACAGACACGTCTGCCATGGCTGCGGTGTCTACAGACTCGTCTTCCAAGGCTGCGGTGTCTACAGACTCGTCTTCCAAGGCTGCGGCATCTACAGACTCGTCTGCCATGGCTGCGGCATCTACAGACTCGTCTCCCATGCCTGCGGCATCTCCAGACTCGTCTGCCATGGCTGCGGCATCTACAGACTCGTCTCCCATGCCTGCAGCATCTCCGACTCGTCTGCCATGGCTGCGGCATCTACAGACTCGTCTCCCATGCCTGCGGCATCTCCAGACTCATTTGCCATGGCTGCGGCTTCTACAGACTTGTCTCCCAATGAGCACATCTGGGATGTTATTGGTCGGGAATTACACAAGAGCTGCCAGCAGAGGATCTTGATGATGTGCAAAAAGTGCATTAAGCAACAAAACCTTCCTCAGATGACCATTAATAACGTCCGTGATAGCAGCCGAGGATTTCTGCATGTGGCGCTCATATCTGATAAAGGATAAATTGAGACATCATTAACATGTCTATCCATCCTGTCATCTATCCATCCATCCATCTATCTATCCATCCATCTATCCATCCATCTATCTCTCAGAAGCCAATATTTCTAGACATTTTTTCTTCTATGAAGGAGTGCATGCTGCTGCCGTCGCGGGGTGTGGGCTGGAGTGTAATGTGTGAATGCGGCGAGCAGGCATCAATACATCTCAGCTACTAATATCGCTCATTCTTAATGCCTCTGCTTCCTGCAAATCCCTAAAGAAATCTCCCGGCTGCGTTACCATGGCAACAGAACGATGCCCCCCATCTCTCAAGTTGAGTTAGAGTTAAAAGTCACTCCTTAATACATCCTCGATCTCCTGGATCGGCCGCATCTTGGGCGCGAGGCAGAGACGCCGATCGATATTCCGCATCCACACGGTATATACAATGTTACTTCCCCAGATCAAAGCGCCGCTCCTACTCGTATTGAATAATTAAAAAGGGAAAACATCTTTAAAATCGTTTGTTCTCGCAATGAAAGAGATTTTATTTTCCTCCACCGGCTTCAATGGAATATCTGTCTAATGCTTCAGTGTCGAACTGACACCAACATCAACATAATGGAAAATCCGGATAATCGCCGGCCCATATTTAAAGGGTCGCAATCATTTTAATTTTATTATTTCATAAATCAATAGTACAAGTGAAAATAAGCAACTTTGTAATGTATCTTATCAGAGAAATCTGCTTCTTTCTCCTCCTGGATCGATCATTCATTCTCAATTCAGGGGTAAAATCCGTATTTAGTGAAGACAGATTTCCCCATTACTGAGATAGGAGATGGCAGTTAGTGCTTATGCAATTCAATGGAGAGGGGAGGAGCTAGATTCAGACATTCTGCTGCAAGTTCTCCTAAAATGACAGTTACAGTTCTCCATAGAACTTAATGAGCACCAACTGCCATCTCCTATCTCAGTAATGGGAAAGTCTTTTTAACTGACAAATTCTACCTCTAAATTGAGAATTTTGAAAGTGAAAGATCAGTCCAGGAGGAGAAAGAAGTGGACGGCACGGTGGCTCAGTGGTTAGCACTGCAGTCTTGTGGTGGCTCAGTGGTTAGCACTGCAGTCTTGTGGTGGCTCAGTGGTTAGCACTGCAGTCTTGTGGTGGCTCAGTGGTTAGCACTGCAGTCTTGTGGTGGCTCAGTGGTTAGCACTGCAGTCTTGTGGTGGCTCAGTGGTTAGCACTGCAGTCTTATGGTGGCTCAGTGGTTAGCACTGCAGTCTTGCAGCGCTGGGGTCCTGGGTTCAAATCCCACCAAGGACACCATCTGCAAGGAGTTTGTATGTTCTCCCCGTTTTTGCGTGGGTTTCCTCCGGGGTCTCCGGTTTCCTCCCACACTCCAAAAACATACTCATAGGGACTTTAGATCTTGAGCCCCAATGGGGACAGTGCTGCCAATGTATGTAAAGCGCTGTGGAATTAACAGCGCTATATAAATGAATAAATATTATTATTATATTATTTCTCTGATAAGATATATTACAAAGTTTTATATGTTTACATTCACTATTGATTTATGAAACAACAATTTAAAATTATAGTTACTGTTTGACCGTTACTAGGAGACAGCAGTTGGTGCTTATAACATTCTATGGAGAGGGAGGAGGCGGGAAGAGCCAGAGCCTTTAAAATGTCTAACCTAGATATTTTAAAGGGGCTGTCCATTTTCATATACCTAAGAAAAGGGATAGGAAGGGGCTTCTGTTTAGGGCACTTGAGTGTAGAGCAGTTACAAAGAGTGTCTCCCTCTCTGGAGGACCTGTCCTGTCCTGGGTTACACCGATAGCGCAACCATGTGACTGGACACTGTGTAATACCTTTTATCCCCTGTGGCGGCACTGCAGGAAAACTAAACACTTCCAGATTTCCCCACAGTTCAGAGCTAAATATGGCTCCCATTATGCCTTGGGACAGAGCACAGAAGCTCCCTCCTGTGCACCGGCGCTATCTGCTGGTTAATGTATTGTGAAGTTTAAAATTCTGGAAAATGCATGATACATTGCATAATTTTGCCTATACGGGAAATTAACTATTGCTTCTGAAGTCCCCTTCAGAGTACATTTAGTACCGGCGTCTCTGCAGAGACACCAACTTGCTCACCTCCCCGGCCGGGTCATGTCCTCTCCCACACTACCCCAGCCATCCATGTGTGCTAATGCCTCCTTCCCCTCCTTGGCCCTGTACATGCCGCACAGGGTTCCCAAGGGTTCCCGAGGGTGCACCTAAGATGCACGCGCACACCGGCCTTCCTCTTAAAGGGTCAGCGTTCTATTTCCAGAAAATGCCTTTCAGCCTATGGCTGAGAGGCACTGTGTGCTTAAGGCACCCTCCCATTAGTGGAGGTGCCTGCGCAATGCCTCTAGTCAGTCTCCAGTCTGCTATCTAACTAATTGTCAGGTCCTGAACTCCTGTCCCATTATCCCTGTGTCCGTCTCCAGTACCTGCCTTCCCATACCTGTCTATCCCTGCAGTGCCCACCACTCTTGTTCGTACCCACCTGTCCAGGTTGCCTCAGTCACCCCACCTGTACCCAGCTATTCCTGAGAGTGTCACCTACCCTAGGGGTCAGCAGCCACAGTCCCAATCACTGCCCTGGGAGTGATACCTGACATCTGCCTTGCGGTGGGCACTTTGATAAGCCCCTCCCACTAAAGGGTAAGCCTGGGTCCCTCCCGTGGTCCAGTGAGTCCACTAATCCCACTTGCTGCTCCGACTCCGACATCAGTCATTGATAGTTTTATTATCAGGTTACTTTCTAAAACAAAAAGTGGTTGTCCAAAGAAATAAATGGATCATTAAAGGCCAAAAAGATCAGGGCTGAACAAATTTAATTTTTTAGTGCTACATTACGATCACTATTTGTCCAACTATTAAATAAACTGGGTAGAGCATGACAAAAAAATCCATTGGACAATCTTTGTGTTGTGAGTTGCACAGTTTCCTTATTTTAAATATATTTTATAAAATGACTTTATATAATATACTACAGCTTAAAGGGAATCTGTCACCAATCCAGAAGTGGACAAATTTTGCTCTTATTTTATTCCCTTTGATCCCCTGAGTATTGCACTTTTTTTTTTTCTAAATCCGCCATACGGTTCCAGAGATATGAGCCTTTTTATTTAGTGCTAAGAAGGCGTGGCTGACAGAATTCCCTGTGGGCATGTCTTCAAGCTGCTCTGTAAACCACGCCCCCCTTGGAAAGACCATAAAAAATAGCACTGAAAATAAAACCCCGTATCTCTGGAACCGTATGGCGGATTTTAAAAAAATAAAAAGCGCAATACTCAGGGGAGCTTTAGGAATAAAATGAGAGCAAAAACTGCCCAAGTTTGACCTGGTGAGAAGTTCTCTTTAAACACCCACAGAGAGACTGCCAGTCACACCAGTGAAGCAGACCCTCCTTTGGGATGGAGGCACAAAGTGTGGGTGGCATGTAGACAGGTCGGCAGTAAATTGCTTACAGAGATTGCCTGCGCCTCCAGGTCTCCGCTCCCTTGAACAGAAAGCACGGTCACTTTATTTATATAGTAACTGGAAAATTGCCAAAACTGCTTAATAAATGGCTCTGGCTGGACTATACCATTTATACAGACAAAATTCTGCATTTGATTAAGAAGCGCGCAAGTGACTATGATAGGTCCACATATCTATGATAGGAGGGATATAAGTGTAAGAAATTCAGTATGTATTAGCGTTCCTGGAAATTGAATAAATTAGGTTTCTGTGTAAGTTCCTGGTCCTGGCTACATGGGCTCCTAAAGTTGTCACTGCTGCCTTCCAGTCTACATGATGGATTACATAAATGCGGCTGCTTTCCAGCTGCATACTGACACTAGGGCCTCCTTCACACGTACGTGCCTCCGGTACATGTTTGGTCAGTTTCCTCACGTACTGGAGACATGGGCACACGTAGACCTTGGTTTTTCAATGGAGTTGGATACACGTATGTACAGTTAGGTCCAGAAATATTTGGACAGTGACACAATTTTCGCGAGTTGGGCTCTGCATGCCACCACATTGGATTTGAAATGAAACCTCTACAACAGAATTCAAGTGCAGATTGTAACGTTTAATTTGAAGGTTTGAACAAAAATATCTGATAGAAATTGTAGGAATTGTCACATTTCTTTACAAACACTCCATATTTTAGGAGGTCAAAAGTAATTGGACAAATAAACCAAACCCAAACAAAATATTTTTATTTTCAATATTTTGTTGCGAATCCTTTGGAGGCAATCACTGCCTTAAGTCTGGAACCCATGGACATCACCAAACGCTGGGTTTCCTCCTTCTTAATGCTTTGCCAGGCCTTTACAGCCGCAGCCTTCAGGTCTTGCTTGTTTGTGGGTCTTTCTGTCTTAAGTCTGGATTTGAGCAAGTGAAATGCATGCTCAATTGGGTTAAGATCTGGTGATTGACTTGGCCATTGCAGAATGTTCCACTTTTTTGCGCTCATGAACTCCTGGGTAGCTTTGGCTGTATGCTTGGGGTCATTGTCCATCTATACTATGAAGCGCCGTCCGATCAACTTTGCGGCATTTGGCTGAATCTGGGCTGAAAGTATATCCCGGTACACTTCAGAATTCATCCGGCTACTCTTGTCTGCTGTTATGTCATCAATAAACACAAGTGACCCAGTGCCATTGAAAGCCATGCATGCCTATGCCATCACGTTGCCTCCACCATGTTTTACAGAGGATGTGGTGTGCCTTGGATCATGTGCCATTCCCTTTCTTCTCCAAACCTTTTTCTTCCCATCATTCTGGTACAGGTTGATCTTTGTCTCATCTGTCCATAGAATACTTTTCCAGAACTGAGCTGGCTTCATGAGGGGTTTTTCAGCAAATGTAACTCTGGCCTGTCTATTTTTGGAATTGATGAATGGTTTGCATCTAGATGTGAACCCTTTGTATTTACTTTCATGGAGTCTTCTCTTTACTGTTGAGTTAGAGACAGATACACCTACTTCACTGAGAGTGTTCTGGACTTCAGTTGATGTTGTGAACGGGTTCTTCTTCACCAAAGAAAGTATGCGGCGATCATCCACCACTGTTGTCATCCGTGGACGCCCAGGCCTTTTTGAGTTCCCAAGCTCACTAGTCAATTCCTTTTTTCTCAGAATGTACCCGACTGTTGATTTTGCTACTCCAAGCATGTCTGCTATCTCTCTGATGGATTTTTTCTTTTTTTTTCAGCCTCAGGATGTTTTGCTTCACCTCAATTGAGAGTTCCTTAGACCGCATGTTGTCTGGTCACAGCAACAGCTTCCAAATGCAAAACCACACACCTGTAATCAACCCCAGACCTTTTAACTACTTCATTGATTACAGGTTAACGAGGGAGACGCCTTCAGAGTTAATTGCAGCCCTCTAGAGTCCCTTGTCCAATTACTTTTGGTCCCTTGAAAAAGAGGAGGCTATGCATTACAGAGCTATGATTCCTAAACCCTTTCTCCGATTTGGATGTGAAAACTCTCATATTGCAGCTGGGAGTGTGCACTTTCAGCCCATATTATATATAGAATTGTATTTCTGAACATGTTTTTGTAAACAGCTAAAATAACAAAACTTGTGTCACTGTCCAAATATTTCTGGACCTAACTGTATTTATGCACGGATCGTGTGTCCATGCCACACATACGTGTGTTCCTCACGGCAACATGTCCGTTTTCTCTCCGGCACCACGGGTGTCACATGGAACGCAAACGGGTCACACGTATTGCAAACAGACCACATGGATATGTTCCGTGTAAGACGCGCCGGAGAAAACACGTTTCTTCTTCGAAAAAAAAAACTTTACTCCCCTTCTCCAGCCCTGCAGTCTCTGCTGTCACTTGCTGCCGACCGCCGCTCATTATGCTCATTGCATATTCACTTCACTGCAACAGGAAGCAGCAGCAGCGGGGAGTCGTTAGGACCGGAGACCGTAGATCAGCACCATGGACAGCGAAGCCAGGGACAGGTGAGCAGAAAGTTCCCGTTCTCCGTGTGTTATCACAGATAACACACGGAGAACACACGTGTGCCATAAACACGGCTCACGGAGGGCAAAACGCACCTAACACGTCCGCGTGTTTTTTGACGGACGTGTGAAAGAGGCCTAAGGGACATTATCAGCACAGAACAAAAGCTTTGACACCTCAACATCAGAAATACAATATATGCAGTATATAAAAGAGACTGTAAATGGAGAATAAAAGACTTTATTTACCCTTATAAAAAGGATTTTCTCGCCGACCTTGTACCGTCCTTGAGAAAGACGCTCCACGCAGAACTTACTGGGACATTTACAAGGAGGGTCTTCGGAGATACGTTGAACCTAAAAACACAAAGTTCAATCCGATTATGGACAGGACTGAAAACTACTGTCCCCAACCGTCCCTGAATTAGTGCGTGGGGGGGGAGACGTCTCCTTGGTACAGATATGGTAATGTAACGTATATAGACAGAACTTACAGCGTCATCTAGTAACTTCCCGGCGCTCTTTTTCCCAGATGAGGTCTTTGTTGGGGAGGGGGACGGGGATGGGGTGGGGGTAGAAAGGGTTTCTTCCTGTTCAATCTCTTTTTCCAGTTTTATTAATCCAGGGGGCTCCACACCAAACCTGTCAATGAGATGGGGTCAGATAATGAGAAGATTCTATAACCAAACATAAGTAATGCAATACATAATAAAAATTATAATATGCCATTTTCAATTCATGACCTCCCACCAGACCAGCACACGCCTCTCCTGAAATACTCTGTGCTCCTTCAATATGGAGATTTCCATCCTTATACTGTAACCTCCAGACCCTCACCCCAAGTGTTTAACATTGAGCCCCACACTCCCTGGTGTATAACATCCATTTCCTTGCCCGCCGGTGTATTACCTCCAGCACCTCCCCCCTGGTGTATAACCTCTGGCCCCTCACGTCCTGGTGTATAACCTCTGGCCCCTCACCTCCTGGTGTACAACATCGAGCCCCTCACCTCCTAGTGTACAACATCAAGTGTGGCGCCCCTGAGGCTTCCGTCGCCACAGGTCATTGCACCCCACCAGCGGTGTGATGCCCCATTCTGGGAGAGGAAGAGAGTGAACTCCGGTCCCCTGGTAAATCCACACTACACCCATTGCTAGGGACACACAGGACCAGGGAAAGTGGCAGGCAACCCTCCCATGCTGCATGCTGGGAGGGGCCGTAAGACCCATCCCTGCTCCTATAGGGTGGTAGCTTAGCAACTGGGGAGGTGGGAGGAGCCAAGGAGAGCAGACAGAGATAGGAAGGTCAAGTTTAGTCAGTTCGCTCAGGGAGTGAGAGAGTGAGGAGTGAGCATGTAGGAGAAGAACGAGAGAAAGGAGGGAGGAGGAGGCCTGCTGGAGGCAGGCAAGGAGAAAGAAAGAAGAGAAGAAAGAAAGGGTTGCAGGGCCGCGGGTAGTCCTGTAGGTACCACGAGCTGTCCTTGTTAGGTACCGAAGCCGAGGGCCCAGAGGCGCTACGAGTAGCTGCAGGCTGCGGTGGCCTGGTCCACAGTGACATCGGTGGAGTGATTAGCTGCGACAGGGGACGGTCCCTAGAGACTGGAGGAGTGAAAAGACAATCTCCAAACAGTAAAAACCGAGGCCCAGGGACGTTGCAAGCTCCCAGGGCCAGAACCCAGAGCAGCCCTTCAGAAAAGGGGTAATCAGCCGACAGGTGACCCCCCAGCCTGGAGGCTGTAATGGAGGCCAAGCCAGGGCCATCCTAACTCGGGCAAGGCTAGTGAAGACAGCAGAGAAGGAGACACTAAGAGAGAGGGTACCGGATTTCACACTCTGAATCACCCAGAAGACGGAGGTCCCTGACAGTGGTCTCAGCAGTCCAAGGGTTCTGCCTGCTCTAAAAAGAACTGTGAGTAAAGAACTTGAACTGCACCCTTGGAGTTGCCTCTGTCATTTCACCTGCATAGACACTCACAAGCACCAACTGTGCCCCGGGCATTGCTCCACCTGTGGGGAGCAGTACCACCATTGCTGCTATAACATCATCCCGGTGGCCTCACACAGCAGCGGCGGCTTATTAGCCGCATACCACAGGTGGCGTCATGAACACAACCATTAACAAGCAAGCCACATATTCTACTGACACCCACCAGGGCCACGGAGCCGGGCCCAGCCACCACTGACTACCACCGGACTAGTCCGGCCCGGCACCGGGTGTCCCATAGCCCTGGGGTGGGCGAGTCAATTTTGGCGTCACGAACAGGATTTCGTGCCCGGTCTAACCGGGTACTGTGCGCCTGAAGAACCGTGTGACAGACTGTGTACTTTACTGAGAAACCGCCGCCATTAGCGCTGCTGAGAGCGGGAAGAAGGGGGGCGTGCAAGAAGAAAGGGCGCGAAGAGAAGCCCCGCCCCCTTGTCCAAGAAAAGCGCGCGAAGCGGTGCCCGCCATAGAAGGCGGAGGAAGAAAAGATGGCGCGTGAAGAAGCTAAAAGGATGGACGCCGAGCAACGAGCGGCCAGAGGAGGAGTGGCCGGGCCGGGACACGCACCTCGGAACCGGGTTGTGTCCTGCGTCCTGGAGAGCGGAGAAGATCCAGCCGCCGCTGCAGAGCCGGGTAAAGAGAGTGACAGCCCCAGCCGGCGGAGCCCGGATTGCCGGGTGGGGTTCCTGCCCGGTCCTCCTGCAGGCGCGCGTGCCACGACCGCAGCTCCGATACCAGCACCCTGCAGCAAGACAGCGACCACCAGAACACCGGAGATGCAACTGAGGGGTGAGTCATTTAATGCCCCTGCCGGCGCGAGAGCCCCAACCCCCGCTGCCATGCCCGCGGTCCCTGGAGAGACGCCCGACACGGCGACGCCGATCCGGGCCGTAGCTACGCCAGGTGCGGCCCGCCAAGATCTCACCGCAGCAGCGACTCCAACCCAGGCCGCCGCCATGCCAGGCGCGGCCCGCCAAGACAAGGAGGCAGCCCCAGAAGAGCTAGAGTGGCGCCGTATGGCTGGTAACCCCCTGCAAGCCAGCAGCCTCGCGCCAGCCAGTAACCCTATGCAAGCCAGCAGCACTACCTCAGAGCAGGCCCAGGCCGCAGCATCTTGCAGCAGGCCTGCTACAGCCACGCAGGAGACGCAGACTGTGCTGACCGCTGTCTACCTGCTGCCAGGTGGGGAGCCGGAGAAGAATCTCTACATGTAAAGAAGTAAAGAAGTAAGGAGTTGCTGAACTGTACATAGCCCCTCATTCTTTTTGAAGAAGTCCCTCGTGTTTTGCCCCTTATTCTTTTCGAAGATGACACCCTTTCCTGCTGTACTGCCCCTGATGCTTTTTGAAGACGTCACCCCCCCATGTTATGTGCTACCGGGCCACTGAACTGGAATGTGGGCCCCGGTGAAGGTGTATGTGTTATGTCCTACCAGGCCACTGGACTTAGTGGCTGGTATGTTGTTTATGTGTCCTATGTAACCAGGCCATTGGACTTAATGGCTGGTTGAATTGTCCCATTAGTGTTTGATTGAAAGAAACGAACTGCCGGGCTACTGGACTTGTTGTAGCCGAAAATGTAGATAGTTGCACCCGTTGTGCCCCCTACCAGAATTATGGGGGAAGTGCCCAAACTGTGCAATGAACTGAAAGTGCACACATAGTTTCTTTATAAGAAGTTCGCAACGTTCACTGATATGTGCCTCCCATAAAGGGAAGAAATGTTTTATTGTTTTATGTTTTGCATACCAAAAATGTTTTGCAGTTCTTCCACATGTTTTTGTTGTTTTTCAGCCCGAGGACGTGCTGGGATTTGCTGTGGGGGAGTGTGGCGCCCCTGAGGCTTCCGTCGCCACAGGTCATTGCACCCCACCAGCGGTGTGATGCCCCATTCTGGGAGAGGAAGAGAGTGAACTCCGGTCCCCTGGTAAATCCACACTACACCCATTGCTAGGGACACACAGGACCAGGGAAAGTGGCAGGCAACCCTCCCATGCTGCATGCTGAGAGGGGCTGTAAGACCCATCCCTGCTCCCATAGGGTGGTAGCTTAGCAACTGGGGAGGTGGGAGGAGCCAAGGAGAGCAGACAGAGATAGGAAGGTCAAGTTTAGTCAGTTCGCTCAGGGAGTGAGAGAGTGAGGAGTGAGCATGTAGTTGGAGGAGAAGAACGAGAGAAAGGAGGGAGGAGGAGGCCTGCTGGAGGCAGGCAAGGAGAAAGAAGAGAAGAAAGAAAGGGTCGCAGGGCCGCGGGTAGTCCTGTAGGTACCACGAGCTGTCCTTGTTGGGTACCGAAGCCGAGGGCCCAGAGGCGCTACGAGTAGCTGCAGGCTGCGGTGGCCTGGTCCACAGTGACATCGGTGGAGTGATTAGCTGCGACAGGGGACGGTCCCTAGAGACTGGAGGAGTGAAAAGACAATCTCCAAACAGTAAAAACCGAGGCCCAGGGACGTTGCAAGCTCCCAGGGCCAGAACCCAGAGCAGCCCTTCAGAAAAGGGGTAATCAGCCGACAGGTGACCCCCCCAGCCTGGAGGCTGTAATGGAGGCCAAGCCAGGGCCATCCTAACTCGGGCAAGGCTAGTGAAGACAGCAGAGAAGGAGACACTAAGAGAGAGGGTACCGGATTTCACACTCTGAATCACCCAGAAGACGGAGGTCCCTGACAGTGGTCTCAGCAGTCCAAGGGTCCTGCCTGCTCTAAAAAGAACTGTGAGTAAAGAACTTGAACTGCACCCTTGGAGTTGCCTCTGTCATTTCACCTGCATAGACATTCACGAGCACCAACTGTGCCCCGGGCATTGCTCCACCTGTGGGGAGCAGTACCACCATTGCTGCTATAACATCATCCCGGTGGCCTCACACAGCAGCGGCGGCTTATTAGCCGCATACCACAGGTGGCGTCACGAACACAACCATTAACAAGCAAGCCACATATTCTACTGACACCCACCAGGGCCACGGAGCCGGGCCCAGCCACCACTGACTACCACCGGACTAGTCCGGCCCGGCACCGGGTGTCCCATAGCCCTGGGGTGGGCGAGTCACAAGCCCCTCACCTCCTGGTGTACAACATCGAGCCCCTCACCTCCTAGTGTACAACATCGAGCCCCTCACCTCCTAGTGTACAATATTCAGCCCGTCACCTCCTGGTGTACAACATCGAGCCCCTCACCTCCTGGTGTACAACATCGAGCCCCTCACCTCCTGGTGTACAACATCGAGCCCCTCACCTCCTGGTGTACAACATCGAGCCCCTCACCTCCTGGTGTACAACATCGAGCCCCTCACCTCCTGGTGTACAACATCGAGCCCCTCACCTCCTAGTGTACAATATTCAGCCCCTCACCTCCTGGTGTATAACCTCTGGCCCCTCACCTCCTGGTGTACAACATCGAGCCCCTCACCTCCTGGTGTATAACCTCTGGCCCCTCACCTCCTGGTGCACAATATTCAGCCCCTCACCTCCTGGTGTACAACATCGAGCCCCTCACCTCCTGGTGTACAACATCGAGCCCCTCACCTCCTGGTGTACAACATCGAGCCCCTCACCTCCTAGTGTACAACATCGAGCCCCTCACCTCCTAGTGTACAACATCGAGCCCCTCACCTCCTAGTGTACAACATCGAGCCCCTCACCTCCTGGTGTACAACATCGAGCCCCTCACCTCCTAGTGTACAACATCGAGCCCCTCACCTCCTGGTGTACAACATCGAGCCCCTCACCTCCTAGTGTACAACATCGAGCCCCTCACCTCCTGGTGTACAACATCGAGCCCCTCACCTCCTGGTGTACAACATCGAGCCCCTCACCTCCTGGTGTACAATATTCAGCCCCTCACCTCCTGGTGTATAACCTCTGGCCCCTCACCTCCTGGTGTATAACCTCTGGCCCCTCACCTCCTGGTGTACAACATCGAGCCCCTCACCTCCTGGTGTACAATATTCAGCCCCTCACCTCCTGGTGTATAACCTCTGGCCCCTCACCTCCTGGTGTATAACCTCTGGCCCCTCACCTCCTGGTGTATAACCTCTGGCCCCTCACCTCCTGGTGTACAACATCGAGCCCCTCACCTCCTAGTGTACAATATTCAGCCCCTCACCTCCTGGTGTACAACATCGAGCCCCTCACCTCCTGGTGTACAACATCGAGCCCCTCACCTCCTGGTGTACAACATCGAGCCCCTCACCTTCTGGTGTACAACATCGAGCCCCTCACCTCCTAGTGTACAACATCGAGCCCCTCACCTCCTGGTGTACAACATCGAGCCCCTCACCTCCTGGTGTACAACATCGAGCCCCTCACCTCCTGGTGTACAACATCGAGCCCCTCACCTCCTGGTGTACAACATCGAGCCCCTCACCTCCTGGTGTACAACATCGAGCCCCTCACCTCCTGGTGTACAACATCGAGCCCCTCACCTCCTGGTGTACAACATCGAGCCCCTCACCTCCTGGTGTACAACATCGAGCTCCTCACCTCCTGGTGTACAACATCGAGCCCCTCACCTCCTGGTGTACAACATCGAGCCCCTCACCTCCTGGTGTACAACATCGAGCCCCTCACCTCCTGGTGTATAACCTCTGGCCCCTCACCTCCTGGTGTACAACATCGAGCCCCTCACCTCCTAGTGTACAACATCGAGCCCCTCACCTCCTAGTGTACAATATTCAGCCCCTCGCACATGGGATATAATATTTGGCTCCTCACCCCCAGTATACATCCTACAGCCCCTCGCCCCTGGTGTAAATCATCCAGCCCCTCATCACCACTGGTGTGTAACCTCCAGCCCCTCATCTCCTTAAGTAGAACATCCAGTCCCTCGCCCCGGTGTATAACATCCAGCCTCTTCTCCCCCCTGGTGTATCATACCCCCAGTATATAACCTCAGTGCCCCATGCCGTTTTCCTTTACTAACATGTGACAGAGCGGCCAGTGGTGTAGAGCTCACTGATACCAGTACATCCTTTAACAACAGCCACCGGGGTAACAAGTCCGTTCATGACACTTCTCTCTCCTGAATCCTCCTCCATCACCTGTGAATGATAGTATTGTGGAAGTGGAAGGAATTGCAGCAACTGAACCACGAAAAAGAGACTCCGTAATGTTACAGAGAGGTGTGGGGGGGGGGGGGGGGCGATTGCTGAGGATTAGAGGGCAGAAAAGTCACCACCGCTCTGCTGACTCCATAATTGCAGAGTCCAGACCTCCGCTGGTAACATCACCACAAACACTGGAGGTTCATGGCCGAGCAGCTGCAGCAGCCGTATGCCACCAAGCACAATGCTGAGCCGTACACCTCCAAGCACAATGCTGAGCCATACATCACCAAGCACAATGCCGAGCCGTACATTACCAAGCACAATGCCAAGCCGTACATTACCAAGCACAATGCCGAGCCGTACATCACCAAGCACAATGCCGAGCCGAACATCACCAAGCACAATGCCGAGCCGTACATTACCAAGTAGAATGCCGAGCCGTACATCACCAAGCACAATGCTGAGCCGTACATTACCAAGCACAATGCCGAGCCGTACATTACCAAGCACAATGCCGAGCCGTACATTACCAAGCACAATGCTGAGCCGTACATCACCAAGCACAATGCCGAGCCGTACATTACCAAGCACAATGCCGAGCCGTACATCACCAAGTAGAATGCCGAGCCGTACATCACCAAGCACAATCCCGAGCCGTACATCACCAAGCACACTGCCGAACTGTACATCACCAAGCACAATGCCGAGCCATAGATCACCAAGCACAATGCCGAGCCATACATCACCAAGCACAATGCCGAGCCGTACATCACCAAGCACAATGCCGAGCCATAGATCACCAAGCACAATGCCGAGCCGTGCATCACCAAGCACAATGCTGAGCCGTACATTACCAAGCACAATGCTGAGCCATACATCACCAAGCACAATGCCGAGCCATACATCACCAAGCACAATGCCGAGCCATAGATCACCAAGCACAATGCCGAGCCGTGCATCACCAAGCACAATGCCGAGCCGTACATTACCAAGTAGAATGCCGAGCCGTACATCACCAAGCACAATGCTGAGCCGTACATTACCAAGCACAATGCCGAGCCGTACATTACCAAGCACAATGCCGAGCCGTACATTACCAAGCACAATGCCGAGCCGTACATTACCAAGCACAATGCCGAGCCGTACATCACCAAGCACAATGCCGAGCCGTACATTACCAAGCACAATGCTGAGCCGTACATCACCAAGTAGAATGCTGAGCCGTACATCACCAAGCACATTCCCGAGCCGTACATCACCAAGCACACTGCCGAACTGTACATCACCAAACACAATGCCAAGCCATAGATCACCAAGCACAATGCCGAGCCATACATCACCAAGCACAATGCCGAGCCATAGATCACCAAGCACAATGCCGAGCCGTGCATCACCAAGCACAATGCTGAGCCGTACATTACCAAGCACAATGCTGAGCCATACATCACCAAGCACAATGCCGAGCCATACATCACCAAGCACAATGCCGAGCCATAGATCACCAAGCACAATGCCGAGCCGAACATCACCAAGCACAATGCTGAGCCGTACATTACCAAGTAGAATGCCGAGCCGTACATCACCAAGCACAATGCTGAGCCGTACATTACCAAGCACAATGCCGAGCCGTACATTACCAAGCACAATGCCGAGCCGTACATTACCAAGCACAATGCTGAGCCGTACATCACCAAGCACAATGCCGAGCCGTACATTACCAAGCACAATGCCGAGCCGTACATCACCAAGTAGAATGCCGAGCCGTACATCACCAAGCACAATCCCGAGCCGTACATCACCAAGCACACTGCCGAACTGTACATCACCAAGCACAATGCCGAGCCGTACATCACCAAGCACAATGCCGAGCCGTACATTACCAAGCACAATGCCGAGCCATAGATCACCAAGCACAATGCCGAGCCATACATCACCAAGCACAATGCCGAGCCATAGATCACCAAGCACAATGCCGAGCCGTGCATCACCAAGCACAATGCTGAGCCGTACATTACCAAGCACAATGCTGAGCCGTACATTACCAAGCACAATGCCGAGCCGTACATCACGAAGCAGAATGCCGAGCCATACATCACCAAGCACAATGCCGAGCCATACATCACCAAGCACAATGCTGAGCCGTACACCACCAAGCACAATGCCGAGCCACACATCACCAAGCACAATGCGGAGCCATACATCACCAAGCACAATGTGGAGCCGTACATCACCAAGCACAATGTCGAGCCGTACATCACCAAGCACAATGCTGAGCCATACACCACCAAGCACAATGCCGAGCAACACATCACCAAGCACAATGCGGAGCCATACATCACCAAGCACAATGCCGAGCCCTACATCATCAAGCACAATGCTGAGCCGTACATCACCAAGCACAATGCCGAGCCATACATCACCAAGCACAATGCTGAGCCGTACACCACCAAGCACAATGCCGAGCCACACATCACCAAGCACAATGCGGAGCCATACATCACCAAGCACAATGTGGAGCCGTACATCACCAAGCACAATGCTGAGCCGTACATCACCAAGCACAATGCTGAGCCATACACCACCAAGCACAATGCTGAGCCGTACACCATCAAGCACAATGCTGAGCCATACATCACCAAGCACAATGCAGAGCCCTACATCACCAAGCACAATGCCGAGCCGTACATTACCAAGCACAATGCCGAGCCGTACATCACCAAGCACAATGCCGAGCCGTACATTACCAAGCACAATGCCGAGCCGTACATCACCAAGCACAATGCCGAGCAGTACATCACGAAGCACAATGCCGAGCCCTACATCACCAAGCACAATGCCGAGCCCTACATCACCAAGCACAATGCCGAGACGTATATCACCAAGCACAATGCCGAGCCATACATCACCAAGCACAATCCCGAGCCATACATCACCAAGCACAATGCCGAGGAGCTACAGCAGCCGTACATCACCAAGCACAATGCTGAGCCGTACATTACCAAGCACAATGCCGAGCCCTTCATCACGAGACATTGTGGACAATTGTAGCTTCCAGCTTTGTGGGAATAGTTTTGAGACGACCATTTTCTGTTCCCCATGACTGTACCCAGTTCACAAGGTCCATTCATAGTTGGAGGAAGAACATGACCGATCCCGGACCTCAGCCCCATACAACACCTTTGAGATGAATTAGAATGGAAAGTGTGAGCCCGACGTCTCCCCAACATCAGGGTCTGATCTCACAAATGCTTTTCTGGTTGGAGGGACAAAAATTCTCATAGAAACCTCCAAAATCTTATATGAATCCTTCCCAGAAGATCGGAGGCTGCAGATGGACCGACCCTCGTATATATGGATGGAGAATGGGAGGTCAGAGAAGCTACTGTACGGGGAATGTGTAGGGGGCACAGACTTTTCTTCATGTAGCGGATGTACGCACCAATCTCCCTCCATACTGTTGGTCTGTTAATAAGGGGATAACCACTTACTGTCTAACAAGAGGGCCCTTATTGCCCCCAGACATCAAGCATAAACCAATGCCCCCCATTGGTTACTTGAGCACATTGGAGACATGACTTGGGGGGGTTGACCCTTGATGGAGGAACCCTAGAACCCCCAGTATATAGCCAGTATATAGCTGGGGTTACATGGATACGGCATTGACTTGACCTAGAATTCTGTCATCTGTGATTGTGCTTTCCCTGAATACAACAGCGCCGCACCGCAGACGCCAAGAACAATGGAAACCTATGAGCGGCGGGAACGGGCCGTCGTCTTTGATGAAACATTCCCCGAGCTGGGAAGGAATGGCTATAAAGATTCTTCTACTTCCTGTCTGTCTGGCCGGTCCTGTAGGCCGTAAATCACACAAGTCCCTAAGGACGGAGAACCTCCACCTGCACAGGGCCCAGGCCGTAAAATAAGAGAACACACAGCTCTCTTGTGCCTGTGGCTCAAATCACCGGATTATTACCCCCTCCCTCGCTGACGATCCGCGCCAATCTGCTGCCTATAAAATACAAGATTAGGAGACCGAGCGGGGAACATTCCAGCCATTGCTGCATTACCGGCACGCTGAGATCTTACCCAAACCGGAGATTAATCCATAGGCCGGCAATGGAAATATGCGCTTAAAGGGAATGTACAGTTAGGTCCAGAAATATTTGGACAGTGACACAATTTTGGCGAGTTGGGCTCTGCATGCCACCACATTGGATTTGAAATGAAACCTCTACAACAGAATTCAAGTGCAGATTGTAACGTTTAATTTGAAGGTTTGAACAAAAATATCTGATAGAAATTGTAGGAATTGTCACATTTCTTTACAAACACTCCACATTTTAGGAGGTCAAAAGTAATTGGACAAATAAACCAAACCCAAACAAAATATTTTTATTTTCAATATTTTGTTGCGAATCCTTTGGAGGCAGTCACTGCCTTAAGTCTGGAACCCATGGACATCACCAAACGCTGGGTTTCCTCCTTCTTAATGCTTTGCCAGGCCTTTACAGCCGCAGCCTTCAGGTCTTGCTTGTTTGTGGGTCTTTCCGTCTTAAGTCTGGATTTGAGCAAGTGAAATGCATGCTCAATTGGGTTAAGATCTGGTGATTGACTTGGCCATTGCAGAATGTTCCACTTTTTTGCACTCGTGAACTCCTGGGTAGCTTTGGCTGTATGCTTGGGGTCATTGTCCATCTGTACTATGAAGCGCCGTCCGATCAACTTTGCGGCATTTGGCTGAATCTGGGCTGAAAGTATATCCCGGTACACTTCAGAATTCATCCGGCTACTCTTGTCTGCTGTTATGTCATCAATAAACACAAGTGACCCAGTGCCATTGAAAGCCATGCATGCCCATGCCATCACGTTGCCTCCACCATGTTTTACAGAGGATGTGGTGTGCCTTGGATCATGTGCCGTTCCCTTTCTTCTCCAAACTTTTTTCTTCCCATCATTCTGGTACAGGTTGATCTTTGTCTCATCTGTCCATAGAATACTTTTCCAGAACTGAGCTGGCTTCATGAGGTGTTTTTCAGCAAATTTAACTCTGGCCTGTCTATTTTTGGAATTGATTAATGGTTTGCATCTAGATGTGAACCCTTTGTATTTACTTTCATGGAGTCTTCTCTTTACTGTTGACTTAGAGACAGATACACCTACTTCACTGAGAGTGTTCTGGACTTCAGTTGATGTTGTGAACGGGTTCTTCTTCACCAAAGAAAGTATGCGGCGATCATCCACCACTGTTGTCATCCGTGGACGCCCAGGCCTTTTGGAGTTCCCAAGCTCACCAGTCAATTCCTTTTTTCTCAGAATGTACCCGACTGTTGATTTTGCTGCTCCAAGCATGTCTGCTATCTCTCTGATGGATTTTTTCTTTTTTTTCAGCCTCAGGATGTTCTGCTTCACCTCAATTGAGAGTTCCTTAGACCGCATGTTGTCTGGTCACAGCAACAACTTCCAAATGCAAAACCACACACCTGTAATCAACCCCAGACCTTTTAACTACTTCATTGATTACAGGTTAACGAGGGAGACGCCTTCAGAGTTAATTGCAGCCCTTAGAGTCCCTTGTCCAATTACTTTTGGTCCCTTTAAAAAGAGGAGGCTATGCATTACAGAGCTATGATTTCTAAACCCTTTCTCCGATTTGGATGTGAAAACTCTCATATTGCAGCTGGGAGTGTGCACTTTCAGCCCATATTATATATAGAATTGTATTTCTGAACATGTTTTTGTAAACAGCTAAAATAACAAAACTTGTGTCACTGTCCAAATATTTCTGGACCTAACTGTATCATCAGAAAATGACCAGAATTATATTATATAAGGCTATTCTAGACTCTTGCAAGAAGAGTTTTTTCACGGGTGTGTCACGGGTGACAGACAGTCCTGTGGTGTTTGGCTATAGAAGGTCGCAGCATTTGCTCCGTGACCTTCTATCATTCCTGCTTGGTTCTTATCCTTTTCCCTTTAGGACCCTGTGTATTTCTTAAGCCTGTGAGCTGCTGTTCATTAGTACTTTTCTTGTCTTTATACAGTGTGTCCACCCATATCCTGTCCACCGCCATTAACTTGAAAACGGTGGCAACGATATACGCATAGAAGTGGTGTCTAGGTATAGTAAAGTAGCCATGCGCTACGCAATGAAACCACCTATAGCGCCACCTGCTGGAAAACAACAGAGTTAGCATTTTTATCTCGAAAATGGAACGAGGTAGAGAAAAAAAGTGAATTACAAAGTTGTAGGGCATCATCAATTCAATACGACTCGACACCTTGCATTCAGAAATGCTATGAGATGAAACCCATGAACCTCCCAAAACATTGAATGCTGGTCACGCATATGGCGCTCATTTAACTTTGATGCTCAAAGTGGCCCCCGTCAGTTGCAATGCACATCTGGGCTCTGGACAGCATACTGTATCTTGCTGCACGTTGTGCAATATGGTGGGTGACACGTTAGCACAAGCCTCTGTGATACGTCGTCGTAGGTCCTGCAATGTTGGTGGAGGGGTCGCATACACCTGCTGATTGATGTGACCTCACAGAAAGAAGTCCAATGGGGTCAGGTCAGGTGAGCGTGGAGGCCACTCCACACAGCCACCATACCCGATGACTTGTAGGAAGGTCTCCATGAGGTATCGCTTCACGTCCGCAGCCTTGTGAGTTTTACACGTTCTAATCATAGCATTTCTGTATGCAAGGTGTCGATTCGTATTGAATTGATGATGCTCTACAACTTTGTAGTTCCCTTTTTTTCTCTATCTCGTTCCGTTTTCGAGATAAAAATGCTAACTCCATTGTTTTCCACCATGTGGCGCTATAGGTGGTTTCATTGCGTAGCGCATGGCTACTTTACTATACCTAGACACCACTTCTATGCCTATAGCTTCCGCCGTTCTCAAGTTAATGGCGGTGGGCAGGATATGGGTGGACACACTGTATACCTTTACTTCCTATTACTTGGTGCTGGTGATATTTGATACATGTTTATCAAGTCTTCAGTGCAAGCAGGTGACTTGTCTGCATCTGGAGAATCTTGGTGGTTGTAGGAGTTTCTCTCCTTGAGACAACTAGAGAAAAGTTGTTTGTGGTTTACCCTTGTTTGTTATCCCGGTGTATCCTTTAGTGCCTAGTGGGGCTGATGAAGAGCTAATCCCATCCACTCCCTACCTAGGACCCAGATCTGGGTCAGCCAAGGCCAGGTATCCGGCTCGGTACATAGGTGCGGAACCTATCTAGGGTGGTCAGGGAACCCAGGGCCCAGCGATAGGCTTGGTCAGAAGTCACCATCTCCCCCTTCCCTAGACTCATGGTTTCCCTTCCCTTTTGCTTGGTACTTCCCTGTACCTAGGGTGACAAGTTTTCAGCAGGCTCACTATCATTAGAGGTAGCATTACAAGGACAGATAACACCTCTATACACAGCTGATAACACATCATCCACCAATCACAATAGTCGATGTCACAGCTGACCCCCTCCCTCCTCCTGTCACAATGACCTTTGCACACACTCATTAGATGCTTCCATGCAAAAGATTAGGGTGGGGTCTATTCATTGCTGCTAATGTACATGTGTTTCCGGAAACAACAGAAAGCTATAACCCTATTATTGCATTTGCACATTTTTTGTCTAGTTTTCAGAGTGTTTTTGCCTATTTTTCATTTACACCTTAAAAAAAAAGTGCAAATGAAAAGAAATATAAGGTCTGGTTTATCTGCGTTTGCCTATCTTTATTATGTTCATTATTGCAGTCAAAATTCAGGTGTGTCCGCATGTTTTCAGCTAATTCATCAAATGCAAATTTAATTTTGTATATATTTTTTTTAAGTCTCAAAATGTTTTGAGCAAATTTACTCCAGCCCCGGAGTCATTTTATGTAATTTTGCGCAAATTTTACGACATTTGAGCAAAACAGGTGAGCTGTTATTGTGCTAAAAAATTGCATATAAGTTAAGAGTTGAGCTACTTTAAAGAATTTGGCACAAAAAACATCAACAAATACCATAAAACAAAAGAAAAGTGACAGAAAAAAACTTAAAGGACAAATCGGGACCATTGAGTCTTCAATTAGACCTATTGGACAGCGCATGAAAAGATTGTGATGTGAAAAATAATAATATAAAAAATTACCAAGACATTTAAGAGCAAAACCTGATTTAAAGAGGATCAACCACCAGGATTTTCCTATATAAAATAAAGCCAGTGCTATACTGGCGCTATCATTCTGATTCTATACATACCTGTAGTTGTGAGATCGGATGTATAGTTTCTGAAATATAGGCAAGTAAAGTTTGGGAAATTATTTGATTGACAGCAGCTACAGAATATAGATTACTAAAACTTAGCTTTTAATAGAGCTATTTAAAATTCATTTTGAACAAACACTTATAAAATACACTTAGGATCACCCTGCAGGTAACCAAGGTGCATGTTACCATGCTGCAATGAACAACCCTTGGAAAACACCGATAGGGGGAAAACAATTATGTGTAATGCTGGTATAAATTACCGTCATACATACCGCATTATGAGGATTTTTTGCACAGAAGTTCCGTTAGCTTAAAGCTAAATTTAGGAACCTATCTCCTCATAAGCAGTAAGGTATATACTATCCCCTAATACAGGGATCGCTTACACATACTAAGATATAAAATTAAGAACGATCTCACCCATTTGGAGGATCTTCAAACGTTTGGTACGGCAGTCCGTCTTTAGGAAGGGTCACAAAGGGGCCTGTGGTCCAGGCTAGGTATGTCTTGCCCTAAACCCCCTTGTCTCCCGTCCTTACAAGGACGGTCCACATCTGAACCTATATCCTTGAAAATGGTAGTCCCACATGCCTCCCGCCTCCCGAACGCGTTTCGTCACTTTCTGTGACTCCTCAGGGGTCCAAGCATGAAAGATCATGTAGTGGGTCAAAGAAAGGTGTGTGACCTGCAAAGTCCAAACACCAAATGCTGCCAACCGTCAACCCCCTCATTAGTCATCTATAAATGTATAGTTAGGGGCCCGCACAGCCAATCCCAGCAACTCCTAAACAGGTGCAACCCATGAGTAATGTAATAACTCACCATCTGGTTAATAGTTATCGCCATGACAGCGGCTTTCCACGTGTCCCGGGCATTGGCATGTATTCCAAAAACCATTACGCCCCGGCGTGTACCGCACTTCCGGATAGCGATCACGAGAGGGAGGCTTGATCCGCCTCACGTGGTGCACTAAGCACCACGTGGTCGGACACGTGATCCATTACGTCACCATGTCCTTCGTTGCGGACCTCCGATGTCAGGCACGCCCATAGAGAGGCCAGTTCCGTGTCACGTGGTGCATTCCGCACCACGTGATCGGACATGTGATCCAGCACGTCACCATGTCCCCCAGAGCGGACCTCCGGTATCAGGCACGCCCACAGAGAGGCCAGCTCTGCATCACGTGGTGCATTCCGCACCACGTGATCGGACATGTGACCCAGCACGTCACAATGTCCCTCAATGTGGTCCTCTGACACCGGGCACGCCCATAGGGCATACAATTAGAAATAACGCACAAAGTATCTAATCTCTCTGAATAGTTCATTGGGTTCTAATGTCGTAGTTATACTAAAATATATAGATGTAATTATGTAATTTCGTAGCAGGGAAAACCTCCACGTCTGGAGGAGATGTCACATAATGCTCACATCACCAAGTGATCTGTCCTATCATCATATTAACAAAAAGGGGGGGGGGGGGATGCAGGCCACAGGACTTCCCCCTGACCCTCACACAGAGGGGCCAAAAAAAAAAAAATTTTATATAAAATATACATGGATCGTAATGTATTGCATTGTGTAAAAACGATGCCATGTGTCAGCCAACAGTGGAAGGGGACACATCCAATAGGCAACTATACTGCACATGTGACCAATAAACATTACCTCTCAGTAGGGGGACTGCTCCAGGTTCAAGCACACATTCATGTGTTCCAGTGACTCAAGATAATAAAGACATGCAGCCCAAAATAATCCCTGCTATATTTCACATACAACACTATATAATGTCTGGACGTTAGAATGTCGCTTAGACTTACTATGAAGCAATATATATGAGTAGCAACAATTTTTTTTGGGGGATAACTTAGTGGTTATTTCTTATCACTCATTCCCCAAAATAAGGGGGGGGGGGGGGGAGGATTGCACATAACCCATGAGTGTAGTAGGAGTTGGTGTATTTTAACAGAAAGACAGCGTGGCAGAATAGATTGTTATCTTCTGCCACACATATATAATATGGGGGGCCAAAAGCATGCCCCGATTATGTCCAGTAATATTTAGGCAGGCTAGATACTGGCACAGGTTTATGGATAGTAGCAAGAGAAGTTTCATAGAGAGGTATACATCGTATTCAGGATATGGGGAGTCAGGTTAAATATAGCAGCCATATTGTAGTTGTTCATTTAGGCCCCTGGGTGACACCGTATCCAACTTGAAGATCCACCTCGTTTCGCGCTGTAGGATCAGGCGATCCCAGTTACCACCCCTGATTGGTGGTTCGACTTTGTCAATGCCAATGAAGGAGATCACAGTTTTCCTTCCTCCATGTGTGTTATTCACATGGCGCGCCAGAGGGGTCTCTCTCTTGTGTTCTATGTCACCCAAATGGTCCCCAATTCGTCGTCTGAACTCTCTGATTGTTTTCCCGACATATTCTACTCCGCATTCACAGGTGGCTTTATATATAATACCTCGGGAACGACAGTTGATAAGGTGACGTATGTCGAATTGTTCATGGGTGACATTAGATTCAAATTTCTTTGAGGGTTTAATAAATGGACAGGCTACACATCCTCCACATCTGTAACACCCTTTTACATTCGATTTTAGCCATGTTTCCTGCTGGGGTGTTTGAAAATGGCTATGGACGAGTCTATCCTGGATAGACCTTCCTTTTTTATACGTGACATGTGGATATGCGCCAATCTTATCCTCGAGATCTTTGTCCATCCGAAGGATGGACCAATGTCTGTCCAGGATGTTCCTTACTTGGTTTGATCCATTAGAGAAGGTCGTAATGAATCTAGTTAAACCCTCATCAATCTTTTCTGGGGCTGGAACCAGGAGATCTGCTCTGTTCATTTTTTTAGTATCATTATATGCCTTTTTTAAGACCTTGTCAGGGTAGCCTCTTGCCAGGAACCTCCTTTTGAGGTCATTAGCCTGGTGTTTAAAGGCACCCTCATCCGAGCAGTTTCTACGCATTCTAAGGTATTGCCCTTTTGGTATTCCCCTCTTGAGGGGAGCAGGGTGATTGCTTTCCCATCTTAGAATGGAATTCGTAGATGTCGGTTTTCTATATGTGCTCGTTCTGAGGGTGCCCCCCTCCATTTTAGTGACCAGGACGTCCAAAAAGGGCAGGCTGGTGTGATTAACCTCATAGGTGAAATGTAGTCCAATAGGGTTACCATTCAAACTCCCCACAAAGTCCCCAAGAGCACTCTCCGTGCCACGCCAGACCAAAAACACGTCATCGATATACCGTGTCCAGAATTCAATTCTGTTTATGTCACTTACTTCGTCCTCGCCGGTGAACACCATCGTCTCCTCCCACCAGCCCAGGAGCAAGTTGGCATACGAGGGGGCACAAGGGCTCCCCATCGCGGTGCCCCTGCGCTGGTGGTAGAAACGGCCATCAAAGACGAAGTAATTTCTGGTAAGGCAGAAGTTAAGTGCTTTCAATATGAAGGCATTGTGTTGAGCAAACTGGAAACCTCTAGTGGACAGAAAATATTCCACCGCCTGTAAGCCCTTGTCGTGTGGTATAGAGGAATACAAGGCCTCCACGTCTATGCTCGCCAAGATGCAGTCACCGTCTATACATATCCCCTCGATCTTCCTGAGGAAGTCCATAGAGTCCCTCGTATACGACTGTAGGGATACGACGAATGGACGCAGAATAATATCTAGGTATTGTCCCAGATTTTGGCAAATACTGTTAATTCCTGACACGATAGGCCTACCCTTTAATGGATCCAACCCTTTATGTACTTTTGGTAATCCATAAAAGGTAGCGACTACCGGGTTTTGGGGCAGCAGGAATTCATGTTCTTTCTTATCAATAGACTTGAAGGCTAAAGCCTCATCCAACAAGTTTTTTAATTCAGATAGAAAAGGCTTAGTAGGATTTTCCTTCAGAATATCATATGCTTCTCTGTCTCCGAGAAGGTTCATGCACATACTACGATATTTCTCAGAGTCAAGGACCACCACATTGCCACCTTTATCTGAGGGCTTAATGACAATGTGGTGGTCCTGCTCCAAACCACGCAGAGCCAGCATCTCCTCCCTGGTACAATTGAAAGCCGTAAATAGATTCTGTTGCCTCAATTTTCTCAGGTCCTCCGTTACCAGGTTAACAAAGACATCCACAGCAGAGATGTCGCCCTGCGGGGGCGGCATCTTTGTGCTTTTGCCCCTAAGGCTGGTAAAGGGGCCTTCACCCCTATCATTCGGGTTTATCTCGGTCAATGAATCGAGCAATCTTACATCGGGCAACATGTCGGGGGGGATTCCCAACTCCTCACAGGTTTTATTATCCTGCCTACAAAAATGCTTCCTCCATTTCAGCTTCCGCGCAAAGAGGTTGAGGTCTTTAACACTTTCAAATAGATCAAAGTCCGAAGTGGGGACAAAGGAGAGACCTTTTTTAAGAATTGACTCTTCCAACTCACTGAGGGGTCGTGAGGACAGGTTAAGGACCTGCATGCCTATTTCGGGAACTGGCCCCTCCCCTCCGTTCGGCTCCTCAGTGAGTACTCGCGATCTAAAAAATGAGGCCCCTGTATAAACTGGTTCCCTCTGCCCCTATTGGTATAGGAGCCCTTTCCCTTTCGTCCTTGTCCCCCTCTTCCCCCCCTGGTCTCACTTTCAGAAGCCTCTGTGTCAGAGGAGGAGGGGTCTATGGGGGTCTCAGTTTGTAGGGTTTTGTTATTCAGGAAAACGTACGCTCTGTTTTCCCTAAAGTCTTGTAGATCGCGGATAAACTGTTTATGTTTCCTTTCTTTCACATTATGTTGAAATCTCTCGATGTCGTTTTGAAGAGTCAATTCTTTTTTAGAGAAGTCAACCTCTCCAGAGAATTTTTTAGCTGAGTCTATCAGTTCTCTGAGGCTTTCATTAAGGTGTGAGAGAGTATTTTTCTCCTCCTCCTGTGAGCATTATGTGACATCTCCTCCAGACGTGGAGGTTTTCCCTGCTACGAAATTACATAATTACATCTATATATTTTAGTATAACTACGACATTAGAACCCAATGAACTATTCAGAGAGATTAGATACTTTGTGCGTTATTTCTAATTGTATGCCCTATGGGCGTGCCCGGTGTCAGAGGACCACATTGAGGGACATTGTGACGTGCTGGGTCACATGTCCGATCACGTGGTGCGGAATGCACCACGTGATGCAGAGCTGGCCTCTCTGTGGGCGTGCCTGATACCGGAGGTCCGCTCTGGGGGACATGGTGACGTGCTGGATCACATGTCCGATCACGTGGTGCGGAATGCACCACGTGACACGGAACTGGCCTCTCTATGGGCGTGCCTGACATCGGAGGTCCGCAACGAAGGACATGGTGACGTAATGGATCACGTGTCCGACCACGTGGTGCTTAGTGCACCACGTGAGGCGGATCAAGCCTCCCTCTCGTGATCGCTATCCGGAAGTGCGGTACACGCCGGGGCGTAATGGTTTTTGGAATACATGCCAATGCCCGGGACACGTGGAAAGCCGCTGTCATGGCGATAACTATTAACCAGATGGTGAGTTATTACATTACTCATGGGTTGCACCTGTTTAGGAGTTGCTGGGATTGGCTGTGCGGGCCCCTAACTATACATTTATAGATGACTAATGAGGGGGTTGACGGTTGGCAGCATTTGGTGTTTGGACTTTGCAGGTCACACACCTTTCTTTGACCCACTACATGATCTTTCATGCTTGGACCCCTGAGGAGTCACAGAAAGTGACGAAACGCGTCGGGAGGCGGGAGGCATGTGGGACTACCATTTTCAAGGATATAGGTTCAGATGTGGACCGTCCTTGTAAGGACGGGAGACAAGGGGGTTTAGGGCAAGACATACCTAGCCTGGACCACAGGCCCCTTTGTGACCCTTCCTAAAGACGGACTGCCGTACCAAACGTTTGAAGATCCTCCAAATGGGTGAGATCGTTCTTAATTTTATATCTTAGTATGTGTAAGCGATCCCTGTATTAGGGGATAGTATATACCTTACTGCTTATGAGGAGATAGGTTCCTAAATTTAGCTTTAAGCTAACGGAACTTCTGTGCAAAAAATCCTCATAATGCGGTATGTATGACGGTAATTTATACCAGCATTACACATAATTGTTTTCCCCCTATCGGTGTTTTCCAAGGGTTGTTCATTGCAGCATGGTAACATGCACCTTGGTTACCTGCAGGGTGATCCTAAGTGTATTTTATAAGTGTTTGTTCAAAATGAATTTTAAATAGCTCTATTAAAAGCTAAGTTTTAGTAATCTATCCTCACTGGTGCTAAGTTATCCTATTGTATGTGAGTTGTGTCCTCTAGAAACACCTATTGGTGTTTTCTTGCTTTATTCGTATTTGTTGTAATATGGCAGGATTTTTGTCTGATGGCCTAAAAACGGATAGTTGGCTGGAGGAAGCAAGAGAGGTTTTTTCAGATCGCGTTACTATAACCAAAAAATATACCCCCACCTATAGCTTGATATTCAAGGATCTAACCAGATTGTATAAGGATCAAGTTATATCTTGGTGGGAGGTACAAACCTTAGAAAATTATCTGAAGGAAAATATAGTACCTAGAGGTCTTAGAATAACTCTGAATCCAGGGAATAGATCTAAAAGCCCAGAATTCATCAAAAAGTGGGAGAGAGAGGCCACGGAGAGTGCTCATAGGTTTATGAGACTTCTCCTGGAGGAGGAGAAAAATACTCTCTCACACCTTAATGAAAGCCTCAGAGAACTGATAGACTCAGCTAAAAAATTCTCTGGAGAGGTTGACTTCTCTAAAAAAGAATTGACTCTTCAAAACGACATCGAGAGATTTCAACATAATGTGAAAGAAAGGAAACATAAACAGTTTATCCGCGATCTACAAGACTTTAGGGAAAACAGAGCGTACGTTTTCCTGAATAACAAAACCCTACAAACTGAGACCCCCATAGACCCCTCCTCCTCTGACACAGAGGCTTCTGAAAGTGAGACCAGGGGGGGAAGAGGGGGACAAGGACGAAAGGGAAAGGGCTCCTATACCAATAGGGGCAGAGGGAACCAGTTTATACAGGGGCCTCATTTTTTAGATCGCGAGTACTCACTGAGGAGCCGAACGGAGGGGAGGGGCCAGTTCCCGAAATAGGCATGCAGGTCCTTAACCTGTCCTCACGACCCCTCAGTGAGTTGGAAGAGTCAATTCTTAAAAAAGGTCTCTCCTTTGTCCCCACTTCGGACTTTGATCTATTTGAAAGTGTTAAAGACCTCAACCTCTTTGCGCGGAAGCTGAAATGGAGGAAGCATTTTTGTAGGCAGGATAATAAAACCTGTGAGGAGTTGGGAATCCCCCCCGACATGTTGCCCGATGTAAGATTGCTCGATTCATTGACCGAGATAAACCCGAATGATAGGGGTGAAGGCCCCTTTACCAGCCTTAGGGGCAAAAGCACAAAGATGCCGCCCCCGCAGGGCGACATCTCTGCTGTGGATGTCTTTGTTAACCTGGTAACGGAGGACTTGAGAAAATTGAGGCAACAGAATCTATTTACGGCTTTCAATTGTACCAGGGAGGAGATGCTGGCTCTGCGTGGTTTGGAGCAGGACCACCACATTGTCATTAAGCCCTCAGATAAAGGTGGCAATGTGGTGGTCCTTGACTCTGAGAAATATCGTAGTATGTGCATGAACCTTCTCGGAGACAGAGAAGCATATGATATTCTGAAGGAAAATCCTACTAAGCCTTTTCTATCTGAATTAAAAAACTTGTTGGATGAGGCTTTAGCCTTCAAGTCTATTGATAAGAAAGAACATGAATTCCTGCTGCCCCAAAACCCGGTAGTCGCTACCTTTTATGGATTACCAAAAGTACATAAAGGGTTGGATCCATTAAAGGGTAGGCCTATCGTGTCAGGAATTAACAGTATTTGCCAAAATCTGGGACAATACCTAGATATTATTCTGCGTCCATTCGTCGTATCCCTACAGTCGTATACGAGGGACTCTATGGACTTCCTCAGGAAGATCGAGGGGATATGTATAGACGGTGACTGCATCTTGGCGAGCATAGACGTGGAGGCCTTGTATTCCTCTATACCACACGACAAGGGCTTACAGGCGGTGGAATATTTTCTGTCCACTAGAGGTTGCCAGTTTGCTCAACACAATGCCTTCATATTGAAAGCACTTAACTTCTGCCTTACCAGAAATTACTTCGTCTTTGATGGCCGTTTCTACCACCAGCGCAGGGGCACCGCGATGGGGAGCCCTTGTGCCCCCTCGTATGCCAACTTGCTCCTGGGCTGGTGGGAGGAGACGATGGTGTTCACCGGCGAGGACGAAGTAAGTGACATAAACAGAATTGAATTCTGGACACGGTATATCGATGACGTGTTTTTGGTCTGGCGTGGCACGGAGAGTGCTCTTGGGGACTTTGTGGGGAGTTTGAATGGTAACCCTATTGGACTACATTTCACCTATGAGGTTAATCACACCAGCCTGCCCTTTTTGGACGTCCTGGTCACTAAAATGGAGGGGGGCACCCTCAGAACGAGCACATATAGAAAACCGACATCTACGAATTCCATTCTAAGATGGGAAAGCAATCACCCTGCTCCCCTCAAGAGGGGAATACCAAAAGGGCAATACCTTAGAATGCGTAGAAACTGCTCGGATGAGGGTGCCTTTAAACACCAGGCTAATGACCTCAAAAGGAGGTTCCTGGCAAGAGGCTACCCTGACAAGGTCTTAAAAAAGGCATATAATGATACTAAAAAAATGAACAGAGCAGATCTCCTGGTTCCAGCCCCAGAAAAGATTGATGAGGGTTTAACTAGATTCATTACGACCTTCTCTAATGGATCAAACCAAGTAAGGAACATCCTGGACAGACATTGGTCCATCCTTCGGATGGACAAAGATCTCGAGGATAAGATTGGCGCATATCCACATGTCACGTATAAAAAAGGAAGGTCTATCCAGGATAGACTCGTCCATAGCCATTTTCAAACACCCCAGCAGGAAACATGGCTAAAATCGAATGTAAAAGGGTGTTACAGATGTGGAGGATGTGTAGCCTGTCCATTTATTAAACCCTCAAAGAAATTTGAATCTAATGTCACCCATGAACAATTCGACATACGTCACCTTATCAACTGTCGTTCCCGAGGTATTATATATAAAGCCACCTGTGAATGCGGAGTAGAATATGTCGGGAAAACAATCAGAGAGTTCAGACGACGAATTGGGGACCATTTGGGTGACATAGAACACAAGAGAGAGACCCCTCTGGCGCGCCATGTGAATAACACACATGGAGGAAGGAAAACTGTGATCTCCTTCATTGGCATTGACAAAGTCGAACCACCAATCAGGGGTGGTAACTGGGATCGCCTGATCCTACAGCGCGAAACGAGGTGGATCTTCAAGTTGGATACGGTGTCACCCAGGGGCCTAAATGAACAACTACAATATGGCTGCTATATTTAACCTGACTCCCCATATCCTGAATACGATGTATACCTCTCTATGAAACTTCTCTTGCTACTATCCATAAACCTGTGCCAGTATCTAGCCTGCCTAAATATTACTGGACATAATCGGGGCATGCTTTTGGCCCCCCATATTATATATGTGTGGCAGAAGATAACAATCTATTCTGCCACGCTGTCTTTCTGTTAAAATACACCAACTCCTACTACACTCATGGGTTATGTGCAATCCTCCCCCCCCCCCCCCCCTTATTTTGGGGAATGAGTGATAAGAAATAACCACTAAGTTATCCCCCAAAAAAAATTGTTGCTACTCATATATATTGCTTCATAGTAAGTCTAAGCGACATTCTAACGTCCAGACATTATATAGTGTTGTATGTGAAATATAGCAGGGATTATTTTGGGCTGCATGTC